>NW_027640842.1:0-98000 GCF_949752795.1 Hyperoodon ampullatus | reverse complement strand
GGGTCTCTGATGAAAGCTGGAATGACCCCATCTAAAACGACAGCTGGATGTGGCATAAGGAGGGACACTTGGGACTGATACGATTGGTGAGATTTGGCGAGCAAATGCAGACCCTTTAAAGCAATAATGCATGGCACCCATTCCATGCGTCCGAACTCTCCAGGTTGAAGGGAATATTACTACAGCTATAACATGTGCAGGAAACCTAGAGAACGGACACACTGTGAATACGGAAGGTTTCTAAAACTCAACGAATAGTCCCTCTCCTGGTGCTCCGGTTTGACTTTCCGTCTGCTTTACTATCAACCTCCCAACTTGGAGAGACAGCCCCTTTAACCTCTTGGTTCGCACAGGTTGCCAATTTGGCAGAGGATGAAAGGGAAGAGGGAGAACCAATGAGAGAGTAGCTGTTAGGCATTTGGACGGGCACATATCACTGTAATTTCCCGGCAGGAAGAAGAATTAACCAAATTCTCAGCCACCCACTGGGAACCAGTATAGGTCCTGAACCAAAATTTTGGACTTGCGGTCAGCTCACCAAAAACGAGTTGAAAAATGGAGCTCAGGGGCACAGCAATTCACAAACTGGCCGAGTAATAAAGGACAACTATCGTCCAAAAATCTGTTGAGGGAAGGCAACGAGGCGGACTTGAAAGCGAGGCAGAATAGCAGGAAACAGATTTCAAGAGGTACGTTGGAATCGCCTTTAAAGCACAGGAAGAGGGGCACAACTTCGACAATGATGCACTTGGCCAAAAAGGGCGTATGCGTTTTCTCCTGAATATATTCAGGAGAAAACGCATACGCCCTTTTTGGCCAAGCAAGCAAGCGGGCAATGCAAATCTGCACTACAAAGAAGTATCACTTCCCACCGGTCAAAAGGGACATCCACAAAATGTGTAAGAACAAGAAAGGCAAGACAGGCCCTGGAGAACAGGGAGCCTTGTTATGCTGATGGGCGGGATGTAAATTGCCAACTGCCTCTCTGGAGGAGTGCATTCTGTTCCCTAAAACAAGTAAAGAACAGAGCTACAGAGCCAAGGGCACTACCAGTCTAGGGAATATACCTTGGGAAAACTGAAAATCAATAAGACAGAGCCACCCCAAAATTTAGGGCTGCACTGCATACAAGGACCTCAACTTGGATACACCTTAAGTATCCCAGAAAATATAAACATGGTTCAAAAAATTGTGGTACTTACGTACGATGGAATATCCCTCAGCCATGAAATCAATGTCATAAGACCAGTAGCAGCAAAATGGGTGGATTCAGGTACGATGATTCTAAGTGAAATAAGTCACACAGAAAAAGAAACTTATCATAAGATATCACTTATGAAGATCCTGTAAACATGGCTATGCTTGAACTGAGTTAGGAAAGAGAACAGTGTCTCACATTTAGAAAACACTCTTATACCTGCTTAAGGGGGAAGGAGAGGTGGGGTGATGCATAAAACCAGAGTTTGATATAAGCACAGGTACCGTTCCAAAAACCAACTATGGAATAGACAAGACCTACACCGTCCTCAGTGAAAGGGACTCAAAACCCCATATTTCCCGCAGAGGAAAATATCTGACTAGTAAGAATCTTAAAACCTATGTATTGATATGTCTCCGTAAGGGAATCAAGTGTGTCTAGACTGGCATAAACATGGCAGTGAGAATCAGCTCAAACCCACTATAAAAAGGAATTTCAAAAACAAAACAAAAAAACTGGGAAATTCTTTACAATTCCTTCAGGGTCTCTGATGAAAGCTGGAATGACCCTATCTACAACGACAGGTGGATGTGGCATAAGGAGGGACACTTGGGACTGAGACGATTGGTGAGATTGGGTGAGCAAATGCAGACCCTTTAAAGCAATAATGCATGGCACCCATTCCATGGGTCCGAACTCTCCAGGTTGAAGGGAATATTACTACAGCTATAACATGTGCGGGAAACCTAGAGAACGGACACACTGTGAATACGAAAGGTTTCTAAAACTCAACGAATAGTCCCCTCTCCTGGTGCTCCGGTTTGACTTTCCGTCTGCTTTACTATCAACCTCCCAACTTGGAGAGACAGCCCCTTTAACCTCTTGGTTCGCACAGGTTGCCAATTTGGCAGAGGATGAAAGGGAAGAGGGAGAACCAATGAGAGAGTAGCTGTTAGGCATTTGGACGGGCACATATCACTGTAATTTCCCGGCAGGAAGAAGAATTAACCAAATTCTCAGCCACCCACCGGGAACCAGTATAGGTCCTGAACCAAAATTTTGGACTTGCGGTCAGCTCACCAAAAACGAGTTGAAAAATGGAGCTCAGGGGCACAGCAATTCACAAACTGGCCGAGTAATAAAGGACAACTATCGTCCAAAAATCTGTTGAGGGAAGGCAACGAGGCGGACGTGAAAGCGAGGCAGAATAGCAGGAAACAGATTTCAAGAGGTACGTTGGAATCGCCTTTAAAGCACAGGAAGAGGGGCAAAACTTCGACAATGATGCACTTGGCCAAAAAGGGCGTATGCGTTTTCTCCTGAATATATTCAGGAGAAAACGCATACGCCCTTTTTGGCCAAGCAAGCAAGTGGGCAATGCAAATCTGCACTACAAAGAAGTATGACTTCCCACCGGTCAAAAGGGACATCCACAAAATGTGTAAGAACAAGAAAGGCAAGACAGGCCCTGGAGAACAGGGAGCCTTGTTATGCTGATGGGTGGGATGTAAATTGCCAACTGCCTCTCTGGAGGAGTGCATTCTGTTCCCTAAAACAAGTAAAGAACAGAGCTACAGAGCCAAGGGCACTACCAGACTAGGGAATATAGCTTGGGAAAACTGAAAATCAATAAGACAGAGCCACCCCAAAATTTAGGGCTGCACTGCATACAAGGACCTCAACTTGGATACACCTTAAGTATCCCAGAAAATATAAACATGGTTCAAAAATTGTGGTACTTACGTACGATGGAATATCCCTCAGCCATGAAATCAATGTCATAAGACCAGTAGCAGCAAAATGGGTGGATTCAGGTACGATGATTCTAAGTGAAATAAGTCACACAGAAAAAGAAACTTATCATAAGATATCACTTATGAAGATCCTGTAAACATGGCTACACTTGAACTGAGTTAGGAAAGAGAACAGTGTCTCACATTTAGAAAACACTCTTATACCTGCTTAAGGTGGAAGGAGAGGTGGGGTGATGCATAAAACCAGAGTGTGATATAAGCACAGGTACCGTTCCAAAAACCAACTATGGAATAGACAAGACCTACACCGTCCTCAGTGAAAGGGACTCAAAACCCCATATTTCCCGCAGAGGAAAATATCTGAATAGTAAGAATCTTAAAACCTATGTATTGATATGTTTCCGTAAGGGAATCAAGTGTGTCTAGACTGGCATAAACATGGCAGCGAGAATCAGCACAAACCCACTATAAAAAGGAATTTCAAAAACAAAACAAAAAAACTGGGAAATTCTTTACAATTCCTTCAGGGTCTCTGATGAAAGCTGGAATGTCCCCATCTACAACGACAGCTGGATGTGGCATAAGGAGGGACACTTGGGACTGAGAAGATTGGTGAGATTTGGCGAGCAAATTCAGACCCTTTAAAGCAATAATGCATGGCACCCATTCCATGGGTCCGAACTCTCCAGGTTGAAGGGAATATTACTACAGCTATAACATGTGCGGGAAACCTAGAGAACGGACACACTGTGAATACGGAAGGTTTCTAAAACTCAACGAATAGTCCCTCTCCTGGTGCTCCGGTTTGACTTTCCGTCTGCTTTACTATCAACCTCCCAACTTGGAGAGACAGCCCTTTTAACCTCTTGGTTCGCACAGGTTGCCAATTTGGCAGAGGATGAAAGGGAAGAGGGAGAACCAATGAGAGAGTAGCTGTTAGGCATTTGGACGGGCACATATCACTGTAATTTCCCGGCAGGAAGAAGAATTAACCAAATTCTCAGCCACCCACCGGGAACCAGTATAGGTCCTGAACCAAAATTTTGGACTTGCGGTCAGCTCACCAAAAACGAGTTGAAAAATGGAGCTCAGGGGCACAGCAATTCACAAACTGGCCGAGTAATAAAGGACAACTATCGTCCAAAAATCTGTTGAGGGAAGGCAACGAGGCGGACTTGAAAGCGAGGCAGAATAGCAGGAAACAGATTTCAAGAGGTACGTTGGAATCGCCTTTAAAGCACAGGAAGTGGGGCACAACTTCGACAATGATGCACTTGGCCAAAAAGGGCGTATGCGTTTTCTCCTGAATATATTCAGGAGAAAACGCATACGCCCTTTTTGGCCAAGCAAGCAAGTGGGCAATGCAAATCTGCACTACAAAGAAGTATCACTTCCCACCGCTCAAAAGGGACATCCACAAAATGTGTAAGAACAAGAAAGGCAAGACAGGCCCTGGAGAACAGGGAGCCTTGTTATGCTGATGGGCGGGATGTAAATTGCCAACTGCCTCTCTGGAGGAGTGCATTCTGTTCCCTAAAACAAGTAAAGAACAGAGCTACAGAGCCAAGGGCACTACCAGACTAGGGAATATAGCTTGGGAAAACTGAAAATCAATAAGACAGAGCCACCCCAAAATTTAGGGCTGCACTGCATACAAGGACCTCAACTTGGATACACCTTAAGTATCCCAGAAAATATAAACATGGTTCAAAAAATTGTGGTACTTACGTACGATGGAATATCCCTCAGCCATGAAATCAATGTCATAAGACCAGTAGCAGCAAAATGGGTGGATTCAGGTACGATGATTCTAAGTGAAATAAGTCACACAGAAAAAGAAACTTATCATAAGATATCACTTATGAAGATCCTGTAAACATGGCTACACTTGAACTGAGTTAGGAAAGAGAACAGTGTCTCACATTTAGAAAACACTCTTATACCTGCTTAAGGGGGAAGGAGAGGTGGGGTGATGCATAAAACCAGAGTTTGATATAAGCACAGGTACCGTTCCAAAAACCAACTATGGAATAGACAAGACCTACACCGTCCTCAGTGAAAGGGTCTCAAACCCCATATTTCCCGCAGAGGAAAATATCTGACTAGTAAGAATCTTAAAACCTATGTATTGATATGTCTCCGTAAGGGAATCAAGTGTGTCTAGACTGGCATAAACATGGCAGCGAGAATCAGCTCAAACCCACTATAAAAAGGAATTTCAAAAACAAAACAAAAAAACTGGGAAATTCTTTACAATTCCTTCAGGGTCTCTGATGAAAGAAGGAATGACCCTATCTACAACGACAGCTGGATGTGGCATAAGGAGGGACACTTGGGACTGGGATGATTGGTGAGATTGGGTGAGCACATGCAGACCCTTTAAAGCAATAATGCATGGCACCCATTCCATGGGTCCGAACTCTCCAGGTTGAAGGGAATATTACTACAGCTATAACATGTGCGGGAAACCTAGGGAACGGACACACTGTGAATACGAAAGGTTTCTAAAACTCAACGCATAGTCCCTCTCCTGGTGCTCCGGTTTGACTTTCCGTCTGCTTTACTATCAACCTCCCAACTTGGAGAGACAGCCCCTTTAACCTCTTGGTTCGCACAGGTTGCCGATTTGGCAGAGGATGAAAGGGAAGAGGGAGAACCAATGAGAGAGTAGCTGTTAGGCATTTGGACGGGCACATATCACTGTAATTTCCCGGCAGGAAGAAGAATTAACCAAATTCTCAGCCACCCACCGGGAACCAGTATAGGTCCTGAACCAAAATTTTGGACTTGCGGTCAGCTCACCAAAAACGAGTTGAAAAATGGAGCTCAGGGGCACAGCAATTCACAAACTGGCCGAGTAATAAACGACAACTATCGTCCAAAAATCTGTTGAGGGAAGGCAACGAGGCGGACTTGAAAGCGAGGCAGAATAGCAGGAAACAGATTTCAAGAGGTACGTTGGAATCGCCTTTAAAGCACAGGAAGAGGGGCACAACTTCAACAATGATGCACTTGGCCAAAAAGGGCGTATGCGTTTTCTCCTGAATATATTCAGGAGAAAACGCATACGCCCTTTTTGGCCAAGCAAGCAAGCGGGCAATGCAAATCTGCACTACAAAGAAGTATCACTTCCCACCGGTCAAAAGGGACATCCACAAAATGTGTAAGAACAAGAAAGGCAAGACAGGCCCTGGAGAACAGGGAGCCTTGTTATGCTGATGGGCGGGATGTAAATTGCCAACTGCCTCTCTGGAGGAGTGCATTCTGTTCCCTAAAACAAGTAAAGAACAGAGCTACAGAGCCAAGGGCACTACCAGTCTAGGGAATATACCTTGAGAAAACTGAAAATCAATAAGACAGAGCCACCCCAAAATTTAGGGCTGCACTGCATACAAGGACCTCAACTTGGATACACCATAAGTATCCCAGAAAATATAAACATGGTTCAAAAAATTGTGGTACTTACGTATGATGGAATATCCCTCAGCCATGAAATCAATGTCATAAGACCAGTAGCAGCAAAATGGGTGGATTCAGGTACGATGATTCTAAGTGAAATAAGTCACACAGAAAAAGAAACTTATCATAAGATATCACTTATGAAGATCCTGTAAACATGGCTACACTTGAACTGAGTTAGGAAAGAGAACAGTGTCTCACATTTAGAAAACACTCTTATGCCTGCTTAAGGGGGAAGGAGAGGTGGGGTGATGCATAAAACCAGAGTTTGATATAAGCACAGGTACCGTTCCAAAAACCAACTATGGAATAGACAACACCTACACCGTCCTCAGTGAAAGGGACTCAAAACCCCATATTTCCCGCAGAGGAAAATATCTGACTAGTAAGAATCTTAAAACCTATGTATTGATATGTCTCCGTAAGGGAATCAAGTGTGTCTAGACTGGCATAAACATGGCAGCGAGAATCAGCTCAAACCCACTATAAAAAGGAATTTCAAAAACAAAACAAAAAAACTGGGAAATTCTTTACAATTCCTTCAGGGTCTCTGATGAAAGCTGGAATGACCCTATCTACAACGATAGCTGGATGTGGCATAAGGAGGGACACTTGGGACTGAGACGATTGGTGAGATTGGGTGAGCAAATGCAGACCCTTTAAAGCAATAATGCATGGCACCCATTCCATGGGTCCGAACTCTCCAGGTTGAAGGGAATATTACTACAGCTATTACATGTGCGGGAAACCTAGAGAACGGACACACTGTGAATATGAAAGGTTTCTAAAACTCAACAAATAGTCCCTCTCCTGGTGCTCCGGTTTGACTTTCCGTCTGCTTTACTATCAACCTCCCAACTTGGAGAGACAGCCCCTTTAACCTCTTGGTTCGCACAGGTTGCCAATTTGGCAGAGGATGAAAGGGAAGAGGGAGAACCAATGAGAGAGTAGCTATTAGGCATTTGGACGGGCACATATCACTGTAATTTCCCGGCAGGAAGAAGAATTAACCAAATTCTCAGCCACCCACCGGGAACCAGTATAGGTCCTGAACCAAAATTTTGGACTTGCGGTCAGCTCACCAAAAACGAGTTGAAAAATGGAGCTCAGGGGCACAGCAATTCACAAACTGGCCGAGTAATAAAGGACAACTATCGTCCAAAAATCTGTTGAGGGAAGTCAACGAGGCGGACTTGAAAGCGTGGCAGAATAGCAGGAAACAGATTTCAAGAGGTACGTTGGAATCGCCTTTAAAGCACAGGAAGAGGGGCACAACTTCGACAATGATGCACTTGGCCAAAAAGGGCGTATGCGTTTTCTCCTGAATATATTCAGGAGAAAACGCATACGCCCTTTTTGGCCAAGCAAGCAAGCGGGCAATGCAAATCTGCACTACAAAGAAGTATCACTTCCCACCGGTCAAAAGGGACATCCACAAAATGTGTAAGAACAAGAAAGGCAAGACAGGCCCTGGAGAACAGGGAGCCTTTTTATGCTGATGGGCGGGATGTAAATTGCCAACTGCCTCTCTGGAGGAGTGCATTCTGTTCCCTAAAACAAGTAAAGAACAGAGCTACAGAGCCAAGGGCACTACCAGTCTAGGGAATATACCTTGGGAAAACTGAAAATCAATAAGACAGAGCCACCCCAAAATTTAGGGCTGCACTGCATACAAGGACCTCAACTTGGATACACCTTAAGTATCCCAGAAAATATAAACATGGTTCAAAAAATTGTGGTACTTACGTACGATGGAATATCCCTCAGCCATGAAATCAATGTCATAAGACCAGTAGCAGCAAAATGGGTGGATTCAGGTACGATGATTCTAAGTGAAATAAGTCACACAGAAAAAGAAACTTATCATAAGATATCACTTATGAAGATCCTGTAAACATGGCTACACTTGAACTGAGTTAGGAAAGAGAACAGTGTCTCACATTTAGAAAACACTCTTATACCTGCTTAAGGGGGAAGGAGAGGTGGGGTGATGCATAAAACCAGAGTTTGATATAAGCACAGGTACCGTTCCAAAAACCAACTATGGAATAGACAAGACCTACACCGTCCTCAGTGAAAGGGACTCAAAACCCCATATTTCAGCAGAGGAAAATATCTGACTAGTAAGAATCTTAAAACCTATGTATTGATATGTCTCCGTAAGGGAATCAAGTGTGTCTAGACCGGCATAAACATGGCAGCGAGAATCAGCTCAAACCCACTATAAAAAGGAATTTCAAAAACAAAACAAAAAAACTGGGAAATTCTTTACAATTCCTTCAGGGTCTCTGATGAAAGCTGGAATGACCCTATCTACAACGACAGCTGGATGTGGCATAAGGAGGGACACTTGGGACTGAGACGATTGGTGAGATTTGGTGAGCAAATGAAGACCCTTTAAAGCAATAATGCATGGCACCCATTCCATGGGTCCGAACTCTCCAGGTTGAAGGGAATATTACTACAGCTATAACATGTGCGGGAAACCTAGAGAACGGACACACTGTGAATACGGAAGGTTTCTAAAACTCAACGAATAGTCCCTCTCCTGGTGCTCCGGTTTGACTTTCCGTCTGCTTTACTATCAAACTCCCAACTTGGAGAGACAGCCCCTTTAACCTCTTGGTTCGCACAGGTTGCCAATTTGGCAGAGGATGAAAGGGAAGAGGGAGAACCAATGAGAGAGTAGCTGTTAGGCATTTGGACGGGCACATATCACTGTAATTTCCCGGCAGGAAGAAGAATTAACCAAATTCTCAGCCACCCACCGGGAACCAGTATAGGTCCTGAACCAAAATTTTGGACTTGCGGTCAGCTCACCAAAAACGAGTTGAAAAATGGAGCTCAGGGGCACAGCAATTCACAAACTGGCCGAGTAATAAAGGACAACTATCGTCCAAAAATCTGTTGAGGGAAGACAACGAGGCGGACTTGAAAGCGAGGCAGAATAGCAGGAAACAGATTTCAAGAGGTACGTTGGAATCGCCTTTAAAGCACAGGAAGAGGGGCACAACTTCGACAATGATGCACTTGGCCAAAAAGGGCGTATGCGTTTTCTCCTGAATATATTCAGGAGAAAACGCATACGCCCTTTTTGGCCAAGCAAGCAAGCGGGCAATGCAAATCTGCACTACAAAGAAGTATCACTTCCCACCGGTCAAAAGGGACATCCACAAAATGTGTAAGAACAAGAAAGGCAAGACAGGCCCTGGAGAACAGGGAGCCTTGTTATGCTGATGGGCGGGATGTAAATTGCCAACTGCCTCTCTGGAGGAGTGCATTCTGTTCCCTAAAACAAGTAAAGAACAGAGCTACAGAGCCAAGGGCACTACCAGTCTAGGGAATATACCTTGGGAAAACTGAAAATCAATAAGACAGAGCCACCCCAAAATTTAGGGCTGCACTGCATACAAGGACCTCAACTTGGATACACCTTAAGTATCCCAGAAAATATAAACATGGTTCAAAAAATTGTGGTACTTACGTACGATGGAATATCCCTCAGCCATGAAATCAATGTCATAAGACCAGTAGCAGCAAAATGGGTGGATTCAGGTACGATGATTCTAAGTGAAATAAGTCACACAGAAAAAGAAACTTATCATAAGATATCACTTATGAAGATCCTGTAAACATGGCTACACTTGAACTGAGTTAGGAAAGAGAACAGTGTCTCACATTTAGAAAACACTCTTATACCTGCTTAAGGGGGAAGGAGAGGTGGGGTGATGCATAAAACCAGAGTTTGATATAAGCACAGGTACCGATCCAAAAACCAACTATGGAATAGACAAGACCTACACCGTCCTCAGTGAAAGGGACTCAAAACCCCATATTTCCCGCAGAGGAAAATATCTGACTAGTAAGAATCTTAAAACCTATGTATTGATATGTCTCCGTAAGGGAATCAAGTGTGTCTAGACTGGCATAAACATGGCAGCGAGAATCAGCTCAAACCCACTATAAAAAGGAATTTCAAAAACAAAACAAAAAAACTGGGAAATTCTTTACAATTCCTTCAGGGTCTCTGATGAAAGCTGGAATGACCCTATCTACAACGACAGCTGGATGTGGCATAAGGAGGGACACTTGGGACTGAGACGATTGGTGAGATTGGGTGAGCAAATGCAGACCCTTTAAAGCAATAATGCATGGCACCCATTCCATGGGTCTGAACTCTCCAGGTTGAAGGGAATATTACTACAGCTATAACATGTGCGGGAAACCTAGGGAACGGACACACTCTGAATACGAAAGGTTTCTAAAACTCAACGCATAGTCCCTCTCCTGGTGCTCCGGTTTGACTTTCCGTCTGCTTTACTATCAACCTCCCAACTTGGAGAGACAGCCCCTTTAACCTCTTGGTTCGCACAGGTTTCCAATTTGGCAGAGGATGAAAGGGAAGAGGGAGAACCAATGAGAGAGTAGCTGTTAGGCATTTGGACGGGCACATATCACTGTAATTTCCCGGCAGGAAGAAGAATTAACCAAATTCTCAGCCACCCACTGGGAACCAGTATAGGTCCTGAACCAAAATTTTGGACTTGCGGTCAGCTCACCAAAAACGAGTTGAAAAATGGAGCTCAGGGGCACAGCAATTCACAAACTGGCCGAGTAATAAAGGACAACTATCGTCCAAAAATCTGTTGAGGGAAGGCAACGAGGCGGACTTGAAAGCGAGGCAGAAGAGCAGGAAACAGATTTCAAGAGGTACGTTGGAATCGCCTTTAAAGCACAGGAAGAGGGGCACAACTTCGACAATGATGCACTTGGCCAAAAAGGGCGTATGCGTTTTCTCCTGAATATATTCAGGAGAAAACGCATACGCCCTTTTTGGCCAAGCAAGCAAGCGGGCAATGCAAATCTGCACTACAAAGAAGTATCACTTCCCACCGGTCAAAAGGGACATCCACAAAATGTGTAAGAACAAGAAAGGCAAGACAGGCCCTGGAGAACAGGGAGCCTTGTTATGCTGATGGGCGGGATGTAAATTGCCAACTGCCTCTCTGGAGGAGTGCATTCTGTTCCCTAAAACAAGTAAAGAACAGAGCTACAGAGCCAAGGGCACTACCAGTCTAGGGAATATACCTTGGGAAAACTGAAAATCAATAAGACAGAGCCACCCCAAAATTTAGGGCTGCACTGCATACAAGGACCTTGACTTGGATACACCTTAAGTATCCCAGAAAATATAAACATGGTTCAAAAAATTGTGGCACTTACGTACGATGGAATATCCCCTCAGCCATGAAATCAATGTCATAAGACCAGTAGCAGCAAAATGGGTGGATTCAGGTACGATGATTTTAAGTGAAATAAGTCACACAGAAAAAGAAACTTATCATAAGATATCACTTATGAAGATCCTGTAAACATGGCTACACTTGAACTGAGTTAGGAAAGAGAACAGTGTCTGACATTTAGAAAACACTCTTATACCTGCTTAAGGGGGAAGGAGAGGTGGGGTGATGCATAAAACCAGAGTTTGATATAAGCACAGGTACAGTTCCAAAAACCAACTATGGAATAGACAAGACCTACACCGTCCTCAGTGAAAGGGACTCAAAACCCCATATTTCCCGCAGAGGAAAATATCTGACTAGTAAGAATCTTAAAACCTATGTATTGATATGTCTCCGTAAGGGAATCAAGTGTGTCTAGACTGGCATAAACATGGCAGCGAGAATCAGCTCAAACCCACTATAAAAAGGAATTTCAAAAACAGAACAAAAAAACTGGGAAATTCTTTACAATTCCTTCAGGGTCTCTGATGAAAGCTGGAATGACCCTATCTACAACGACAGCTGGATGTGGCATAAGGAGGGACACTTGGGACTGAGATGATTGGTGAGATTGGGTGAGCAAATGCAGACCCTTTAAAGCAATAATGCATGGCACCCATTCCATGGGTCCGAACTCTCCAGGTTGAAGGGAATATTACTACAGCTATAACATGTGCGGGAAACCTAGGGAACGGACACACTGTGAATACGAAAGGTTTCTAAAACTCAACGCATAGTCCCTCTCCTGGTGCTCCGGTTTGACTTTCCGCCTGCTTTACTATCAACCTCCCAACTTGGAGAGACAGCCCCTTTAACCTCTTGGTTCGCACAGGTTTCCAATTTGGCAGAGGATGAAAGGGAAGAGGGAGAACCAATGAGAGAGTAGCTGTTAGGCATTTGGACGGGCACATATCACTGTAATTTCCCGGCAGGAAGAAGAATTAACCAAATTCTCAGCCACCCACCGGGAACCAGTATAGGTCCTGAACCAAAATTTTGGACTTGCGGTCAGCTCACCAAAAACGAGTTGAAAAATGGAGCTCAGGGGCACAGCAATTCACAAACTGGCCGAGTAATAAAGGACAACTATCGTCCAAAAATCTGTTGAGGGAAGGCAACGAGGCGGACTTGAAAGCGAGGCAGAATAGCAGGAAACAGATTTCAAGAGGTACGTTGGAATCGCCTTTAAAGCACAGGAAGAGGGGCACAACTTCGACAATGATGCACTTGGCCAAAAAGGGCGTATGCGTTTTCTCCTGAATATATTCAGGAGAAAACGCATACGCCCTTTTTGGCCAAGCAAGCAAGCGGGCAATGCAAATCTGCACTACAAAGAAGTATCACTTCCCACCGGTCAAAAGGGACATCCACAAAATGTGTAAGAACAAGAAAGGCAAGACAGGCCCTGGAGAACAGGGAGCCTTGTTATGCTGATGGGCGGGATGTAAATTGCCAACTGCCTCTCTGGAGGAGTGCATTCTGTTCCCTAAAACAAGTAAAGAACAGAGCTACAGAGCCAAGGGCACTACCAGTCTAGGGAATATACCTTGGGAAAACTGAAAATCAATAAGACAGAGCCACCCCAAAATTTAGGGCTGCACTGCATACAAGGACCTCAACTTGGATACACCTTAAGTATCCCAGAAAATATAAACATGGTTCAAAAAATTGTGATACTTACGTACGATGGAATATCCCTCAGCCATGAAATCAATGTCATAAGACCAGTAGCAGCAAAATGGGTGGATTCAGGTACGATGATTCTAAGTGAAATAAGTCACACAGAAAAAGAAACTTATCATAAGATATCACTTATGAAGATCCTGTAAACATGGCTACACTTGAACTGAGTTAGGAAAGAGAACAGTGTCTCACATTTAGAAAACACTCTTATACCTGCTTAAGGGGGAAGGAGAGGTGGGGTGATGCATAAAACCAGAGTTTGATATAAGCACAGGTACCGATCCAAAAACCAACTATGGAATAGACAAGACCTACACCGTCCTCAGTGAAAGGGACTCAAAACCCCATATTTCCCGCAGAGGAAAATATCTGACTAGTAAGAATCTTAAAACCTATGTATTGATATGTCTCCGTAAGGGAATCAAGTGTGTCTAGACTGGCATAAACATGGCAGCGAGAATCAGCTCAAACCCACTATAAAAAGGAATTTCAAAAACAAAACAAAAAAACTGGGAAATTCTTTACAATTCCTTCAGGGTCTCTGATGAAAGCTGGAATGACCCTATCTACAACGACAGCTGGATGTGGCATAAGGAGGGACACTTGGGACTGAGACGATTGGTGAGATTGGGTGAGCAAATGCAGACCCTTTAAAGCAATAATGCATGGCACCCATTCCATGGGTCTGAACTCTCCAGGTTGAAGGGAATATTACTACAGCTATAACATGTGCGGGAAACCTAGGGAACGGACACACTCTGAATACGAAAGGTTTCTAAAACTCAACGCATAGTCCCTCTCCTGGTGCTCCGGTTTGACTTTCCGTCTGCTTTACTATCAACCTCCCAACTTGGAGAGACAGCCCCTTTAACCTCTTGGTTCGCACAGGTTTCCAATTTGGCAGAGGATGAAAGGGAAGAGGGAGAACCAATGAGAGAGTAGCTGTTAGGCATTTGGACGGGCACATATCACTGTAATTTCCCGGCAGGAAGAAGAATTAACCAAATTCTCAGCCACCCACTGGGAACCAGTATAGGTCCTGAACCAAAATTTTGGACTTGCGGTCAGCTCACCAAAAACGAGTTGAAAAATGGAGCTCAGGGGCACAGCAATTCACAAACTGGCCGAGTAATAAAGGACAACTATCGTCCAAAAATCTGTTGAGGGAAGGCAACGAGGCGGACTTGAAAGCGAGGCAGAATAGCAGGAAACAGATTTCAAGAGGTACGTTGGAATCGCCTTTAAAGCACAGGAAGAGGGGCACAACTTCGACAATGATGCACTTGGCCAAAAAGGGCGTATGCGTTTTCTCCTGAATATATTCAGGAGAAAACGCATACGCCCTTTTTGGCCAAGCAAGCAAGCGGGCAATGCAAATCTGCACTACAAAGAAGTATCACTTCCCACCGGTCAAAAGGGACATCCACAAAATGTGTAAGAACAAGAAAGGCAAGACAGGCCCTGGAGAACAGGGAGCCTTGTTATGCTGATGGGCGGGATGTAAATTGCCAACTGCCTCTCTGGAGGAGTGCATTCTGTTCCCTAAAACAAGTAAAGAACAGAGCTACAGAGCCAAGGGCACTACCAGTCTAGGGAATATACCTTGGGAAAACTGAAAATCAATAAGACAGAGCCACCCCAAAATTTAGGGCTGCACTGCATACAAGGACCTTGACTTGGATACACCTTAAGTATCCCAGAAAATATAAACATGGTTCAAAAAATTTTGGCACTTACGTACGATGGAATATCCCCTCAGCCATGAAATCAATGTCATAAGACCAGTAGCAGCAAAATGGGTGGATTCAGGTACGATGATTTTAAGTGAAATAAGTCACACAGAAAAAGAAACTTATCATAAGATATCACTTATGAAGATCCTGTAAACATGGCTACACTTGAACTGAGTTAGGAAAGAGAACAGTGTCTGACATTTAGAAAACACTCTTATACCTGCTTAAGGGGGAAGGAGAGGTGGGGTGATGCATAAAACCAGAGTTTGATATAAGCACAGGTACAGTTCCAAAAACCAACTATGGAATAGACAAGACCTACACCGTCCTCAGTGAAAGGGACTCAAAACCCCATATTTCCCGCAGAGGAAAATATCTGACTAGTAAGAATCTTAAAACCTATGTATTGATATGTCTCCGTAAGGGAATCAAGTGTGTCTAGACTGGCATAAACATGGCAGCGAGAATCAGCTCAAACCCACTATAAAAAGGAATTTCAAAAACAAAACAAAAAAACTGGGAAATTCTTTACAATTCCTTCAGGGTCTCTGATGAAAGCTGGAATGACCCTATCTACAACGACAGCTGGATGTGGCATAAGGAGGGACACTTGGGACTGAGATGATTGGTGAGATTGGGTGAGCAAATGCAGACCCTTTAAAGCAATAATGCATGGCACCCATTCCATGGGTCCGAACTCTCCAGGTTGAAGGGAATATTACTACAGCTATAACATGTGCGGGAAACCTAGGGAACGGACACACTGTGAATACGAAAGGTTTCTAAAACTCAACGCATAGTCCCTCTCCTGGTGCTCCGGTTTGACTTTCCGCCTGCTTTACTATCAACCTCCCAACTTGGAGAGACAGCCCCTTTAACCTCTTGGTTCGCACAGGTTTCCAATTTGGCAGAGGATGAAAGGGAAGAGGGAGAACCAATGAGAGAGTAGCTGTTAGGCATTTGGACGGGCACATATCACTGTAATTTCCCGGCAGGAAGAAGAATTAACCAAATTCTCAGCCACCCACCGGGAACCAGTATAGGTCCTGAACCAAAATTTTGGACTTGCGGTCAGCTCACCAAAAACGAGTTGAAAAATGGAGCTCAGGGGCACAGCAATTCACAAACTGGCCGAGTAATAAAGGACAACTATCGTCCAAAAATCTGTTGAGGGAAGGCAACGAGGCGGACTTGAAAGCGAGGCAGAATAGCAGGAAACAGATTTCAAGAGGTACGTTGGAATCGCCTTTAAAGCACAGGAAGAGGGGCACAACTTCGACAATGATGCACTTGGCCAAAAAGGGCGTATGCGTTTTCTCCTGAATATATTCAGGAGAAAACGCATACGCCCTTTTTGGCCAAGCAAGCAAGCGGGCAATGCAAATCTGCACTACAAAGTAGTATGACTTCCCACCGGTCAAAAGGGACATCCACAAAATGTGTAAGAACAAGAAAGGCAAGACAGGCCCTGGAGAACAGGGAGCCTTGTTATGCTGATGGGCGGGATGTAAATTGCCAACTGCCTCTCTGGAGGAGTGCATTCTGTTCCCTAAAACAAGTAAAGAACAGAGCTACAGAGCCAAGGGCACTACCAGTCTAGGGAATATACCTTGGGAAAACTGAAAATCAATAAGACAGAGCCACCCCAAAATTTAGGGCTGCACTGCATACAAGGACCTCAACTTGGATACACCTTAAGTATCCCAGAAAATATAAACATGGTTCAAAAAATTGTGGTACTTACGTATGATGGAATATCCCTCAGCCATGAAATCAATGTCATAAGACCAGTAGCAGCAAAATGGGTGGATTCAGGTACGATGATTCTAAGTGAAATAAGTCACACAGAAAAAGAAACTTATCATAAGATATCACTTATGAAGATCCTGTAAACATGGCTACACTTGAACTGAGTTAGGAAAGAGAACAGTGTCTCACATTTAGAAAACACTCTTATACCTGCTTAAGGGGGAAGGAGAGGTGGGGTGATGCATAAAACCAGAGTTTGATATAAGCACAGGTACCGTTCCAAAAACCAACTATGGAATAGACAAGACCTACACCGTCCTCAGTGAAAGGGACTCAAAACCCCATATTTCCCGCAGAGGAAAATATCTGACTAGTAAGAATCTTAAAACCTATGTATTGATATGTCTCCGTAAGGGAATCAAGTGTGTCTAGACTGGCATAAACATGGCAGCGAGAATCAGCTCAAACCCACTATAAAAAGGAATTTCAAAAACAAAACAAAAAAACTGGGAAATTCTTTACAATTCCTTCAGGGTCTCTGATGAAAGCTGGAATGACCCTATCTACAACGATAGCTGGATGTGGCATAAGGAGGGACACTTGGGACTGAGACGATTGGTGAGATTGGGTGAGCAAATGCAGACCCTTTAAAGCAATAATGCATGGCACCCATTCCATGGGTCCGAACTCTCCAGGTTGAAGGGAATATTACTACAGCTATTACATGTGCGGGAAACCTAGAGAACGGACACACTGTGAATACGAAAGGTTTCTAAAACTCAACAAATAGTCCCTCTCCTGGTGCTCCGGTTTGACTTTCCGTCTGCTTTACTATCAACCTCCCAACTTGGAGAGACAGCCCCTTTAACCTCTTGGTTCGCACAGGTTTCCAATTTGGCAGAGGATGAAAGGGAAGAGGGAGAACCAATGAGAGAGTAGCTGTTAGGCATTTGGACGGGCACATATCACTGTAATTTCCCGGCAGGAAGAAGAATTAACCAAATTCTCAGCCACCCACCGGGAACCAGTATAGGTCCTGAACCAAAATTTTGGACTTGCGGTCAGCTCACCAAAAACGAGTTGAAAAATGGAGCTCAGGGGCACAGCAATTCACAAACTGGCCGAGTAATAAAGGACAACTATCGTCCAAAAATCTGTTGAGGGAAGGAAACGAGGCGGACTTGAAAGCGAGGCAGAATAGCAGGAAACAGATTTCAAGAGGTACGTTGGAATCGCCTTTAAAGCACAGGAAGAGGGGCACAACTTCGACAATGATGCACTTGGCCAAAAAGGGCGTATGCGTTTTCTCCTGAATATATTCAGGAGAAAACGCATACGCCCTTTTTGGCCAAGCAAGCAAGCGGGCAATGCAAATCTGCACTACAAAGAAGTATCACTTCCCACCGGTCAAAAGGGACATCCACAAAATGTGTAAGAACAAGAAAGGCAAGACAGGCCCTGGAGAACAGGGAGCCTTGTTATGCTGATGGGCGGGATGTAAATTGCCAACTGCCTCTCTGGAGGAGTGCATTCTGTTCCCTAAAACAAGTAAAGAACAGAGCTACAGAGCCAAGGGCACTACCAGTCTAGGGAATATACCTTGGGAAAACTGAAAATCAATAAGACAGAGCCACCCCAAAATTTAGGGCTGCACTGCATACAAGGACCTCAACTTGGATACACCTTAAGTATCCCAGAAAATATAAACATGGTTCAAAAAATTGTGGTACTTACGTACGATGGAATATCCCTCAGCCATGAAATCAATGTCATAAGACCAGTAGCAACAAAATGGGTGGATTCAGGTACGATGATTCTAAGTGAAATAAGTCACACAGAAAAAGAAACTTATCATAAGATATCACTTATGAAGATCCTGTAAACATGGCTACACTTGAACTGAGTTAGGAAAGAGAACAGTGTCTCACATTTAGAAAACACTCTTATACCTGCTTAAGGGGGAAGGAGAGGTGGGGTGATGCATAAAACCAGAGTTTGATATAAGCACAGGTACCGTTCCAAAAACCAACTATGGAATAGACAAGACCTACACCGTCCTCAGTGAAAGGGACTCAAAACACCATATTTCCCGCAGAGGAAAATATCTGACTAGTAAGAATCTTAAAACCTATGTATTGATATATCTCCGTAAGGGAATCAAGTGTGTCTAGACTGGCATAAACATGGCAGCGAGAATCAGCTCAAACCCACTATAAAAAGGAATTTCAAAAACAAAACAAAAAAACTGGGAAATTCTTTACAATTCCTTCAGGGTCTCTGATGAAATCTGGAATGACCCTATCTACAACGACAGCTGGATGTGGCATAAGGAGGGACACTTGGGACTGAGATGATTGGTGAGATTGGGTGAGCAAATGCAGACCCTTTAAAGCAATAATGCATGGCACCCATTCCATGGGTCCGAACTCTCCAGGTTGAAGGGAATATTACTACAGCTATAACATGTGCGGGAAACCTAGGGAACGGACACACTGTGAATACGAAAGGTTTCTAAAACTCAACGCATAGTCCCTCTCCTGGTGCTCCGGTTTGACTTTCCGTCTGCTTTACTATCAACCTCCCAACTTGGAGAGACAGCCCCTTTAACCTCTTGGTTCGCACAGGTTTCCAATTTGGCAGAGGATGAAAGGGAAGAGGGAGAACCAATGAGAGAGTAGCTGTTAGGCATTTGGACGGGCACATATCACTGTAATTTCCCGGCAGGAAGAAGAATTAACCAAATTCTCAGCCACCCACCGGGAACCAGTATAGGTCCTGAACCAAAATTTTGGACTTGCGGTCAGCTCACCAAAAACGAGTTGAAAAATGGAGCTCAGGGGCACAGCAATTCACAAACTGGCCGAGTAATAAAGGACAACTATCGTCCAAAAATCTGTTGAGGGACGGCAACGAGGCAGACTTGAAAGCGAGGCAGAATAGCAGGAAACAGATTTCAAGAGGTACGTTGGAATCTCCTTTAAAGCACAGGAAGAGGGGCACAACTTCGACAATGATGCACTTGGCCAAAAAGGGCGTATGCGTTTTCTCCTGAATATATTCAGGAGAAAACGCATACGCCCTTTTTGGCCAAGCAAGCAAGCGGGCAATGCAAATCTGCACTACAAAGAAGTATCACTTCCCACAGGTCAAAATGGACATCCACAAAATGTGTAAAAACCAAAAAGGCAAGACAGGCCCTGAAGAACAGGGAGCCTTGTTATGCTGATGGGCGGGATGTAAATTGCAAACTGCCTCTCTGGAGGAGTACATTGTGTTCCCTAAAACAAGTAAAGAACAGAGCTACAGAGCCAAGAGCACTTCCAGTCTAGGGAATATACCTTGGGAAAACTGAAAATCAATAAGACAGAGCCACCCCAAAATTTAGGGCTGAACTGCTTACAAGGTCCTCAACTTGGGTACACCTTAAATATCCAAGGGAATATAAAAATGGTTCAAAAAATTGTGGTACTTACGTACGATGGAATATCCCTCAGCCATGAAATCAATGTCATAAGACCAGTAGCAGGAACATGGGTGGTTTCAGGTACGATGATTCTAAGTGAAATAAGTCACACAGAAAAAGAAACTTATCATAAGATATCACTTATGAAGATCCTGTAAACATGGCTGCACTTGAACTGAGTTAGGAAAGAGAACAGTGTCTCACATTTAGAAAACACACTTATGCCTGCTTAAGGGGGAAGGAGAGGTGGGGTGATGCATAAAACCAGAGTTTGATATAAGCACAGGTACCGTTCCAAAAACCATCTATGGAATAGAGAAGACCTACACCGTCCTCAGTGAAAGGGACTCAAAACCCCATATTTCCCGCAGAGGAAAGTATCTGACTAGTAAGAATCTTAAAACCTATGTATTGATATGTCTCCGTAAGGGAATCAAGTGTGTCTAGACTGGCATAAACATGGCAGCGAGAATCAGCTCAAACACACTATAAAAAGGAATTTCAAAAACAAAACAAAAAAACTAGGAAATTCTTTACAATTCCTTCAGGATCTCTGATGAAACCTGGAATGACCCTATCTACAATGACAGCTGGATGTGGCATAAGGCTGGACACTTGGGACTGAGAGGATTGGTGAGATTGGGTGAGCAAATGCAGACCCTTTAAAGCAATAATGCATGGCACCCATTCCATGGGTCCCAACTCTCCAGGTTGAAGGGAATATTACTACAGCTATAACATGTACGGGAAACCTAGAGAACGGACACACTGTGAATACGAAAGGTTTCTAAAACTCAACGAACTGTCCCTCTCCTGGTGCTCCGGTTTGACTTTCCATCTGCTTTACTATCAACCTCCCAACTTGGAGAGACAGCACCTTTAACCTCCTGGTTCGCACAGGTTGCCAATTTGGCAGAGGATGAAAGGGAAGTGGGAGAACCAATGAGAGAGTAGCTGTTAGGCATTTGGACGGGCACATATCACTGTAATTTCCTGGCAGGAAGAAGAATTAACCAAAGTCTCAGCCACCCACCGGGAACCAGTATAGGTCCTGAACCAAAGTTTTGGACTTGCGGTCAGCTCACCAAACACGAGTTGAATAATGGAGCTCAGGGGCACAGCAATTCACAAACTGGCCGAGTAATAATGGACAACTATCGTCCAAAAATCTGTTGAGGGAAGGCAACGAGGTGGAACTGAAAGCGAGGCAGAATAGCAGGAAACAGATTTCAAGAGGTACGTTGGAATCGCCTTTAAAGCACAGGAAGAGGGGCACAACTTCGACAATGATGCACTTGGCCAAAATGGGCGTATGCGTTTTCTCCTGAATATATTCAGGAGAAAACGCATACGCCCTTTTTGGCCAAGCAAGCAAGCGGGGAATGCAAATCTGCACTACAAAGAAGTATCACTTCCCACCGGTCAAAAGGGACATCCGCAAAATGTGTAAAAACCCTAAAGGCAAGACAGGCTCTGGAGAACAGGGAGCCTTGTTATGCTGATGGGCGGGATGTAAACTGCCAACTGCCTCTCTGGAGGAGTGCATTGTGTTCCCTAAAACAAGTAAAGAACAGAGCTACAGAGCCAAGGGCACCTCCAGTCAAGGGAATATACCTTGGAAAAAATGAAAATCAATAAGACAGAGACACCCCAAAATTTAGGGCTGCACTGCTTACAAGGACCTCAACTTGGGTACACCTTAAATATCTCAGGAAATATAAAAATGGTTCAAAAAATTGTCATACTTACGTATGATGGAATATCTCTCAGCCATGAAATCAATGTCATAAGACCAGTAGCAGCAAAATGGGTGGATTCAGGTACGATGATTCTAAGTGAAATAAGTAACACAGAAGATGAAACTTATCATAAGATATCACTTATGAAGATCCTGTAAACATGGCTATACTTGAACTGAGTTAGGAAAGAAAACAGGGTCTCACATTTAGAAAACACAGTTATGCCTGCTTAAGGGGGAAGGAGAGGTGGGGTGATGCATAAAACCAGAGTTTGATATAAGCACAGGTACCGTTCCAAAAACCAACTATGGAATAGACAAGACCTACACCTTCCTCAGTGAAAGGGACTCAAAACCCCATATTTCCCACAGAGGAATATATCTGACTAGTAAGAATCTTAAAACCTATGTATTGATATGTCTCCGTAAGGGAATCAAGTGTTTCTAGACTGGCATAAACATGGCAGCGAGAATCAGCTCAAACCCACTATAAAAAGGAATTTCAAAACCAAAACAAAAAAACTAGGAAATTCTTTACAATTCCTTCAGGGTCTCTGATGAAACCTGGAATGCCCTTATCTACAATGACAGCTGGATGTGGCATAAGGAGGGACACTTGGGACTGAGATGATTGGTGAGATTGGGTGAGCAAATGCAGACCTTTTAAAGCACAAATGCCTGGCACCCATTCCATGGGTCCCAACTCTCCAGGTTGAAGGGAATATTACTACAGCTATAACATGTACGGGAAACCTAGAGAACGGACACACTGTGAATACGAAAGGTTTCTAAAACTCAACGAACTGTCCCTCTCCTGGTGCTCCTGTTTGACTTTCCATCTGCTTTACTATCAACCTCCCAACTTGGAGAGACAGCCCCTTTAACCTCCTGGTTCGCACAGGTTGCCAATTTGGCAGAGGATGAAAGGGAAGAGGGAGAACCAATGAGAGATTAGCTGTTAGGCATTTGGACGGGCACATATCACTGTAATTTCCCGGCAGGAAGAAGAATTAACCAAAGTCTCAGCCACCCACCGAGAACCAGTATAGGTACTGAACCAAAGTTTTGGACTTGCGGTCAGCTCACCAAAAACGAGTTGAAAAATGGAGCTCAGGGGCACAGCAATTCACAAACTGGCCGAGTAATAAAGGACAACTATCGTCCAAAAATCTGTTGAGGGAAGGCAACGAGGCGGACTTGAATGCGAGGCAGAATAGCAGGAAACAGATTTCAAGAGGTACGTTGGAATCGCCTTTAAAGCACAGGAAGAGGGGCACAACTTCGACAATGATGCACTTGGCCAAAAAGGGCGTATGCGTTTTGTCCTGAATATATTCAGGAGAAAACACATACGTCCTTTTTGGCCAAGCAAGCAAGCGGGCAATGCAAATCTGCACTACAAAGAAGTATCACTTCCCACCGGTCAAAAGGGACATCCACAAAATGTGTAAAAACCAGAAAGGCAAGACAGGCCCTGGAGAACAGGGAGCCTTGTTATGCTGATGGGCGGCATGTAAATTGACAACTGCCTCTCTAGAAGAGTACATTCTGTACCCTAAAACAAGTAAAGAACAAAGCTACAGAGCCAAGGGCACTTCCAGTCTAGGGAATATACCTTGGGAAAACTGAAAATCAATAAGACAGAGCCACCCCAAAATTTAGGGCTGCACTGCTTACAAGGACCTCAATTTGGGTACACCTTAAATATCCCAGGAAATATAAAAATGGTTCAAAAAATTGTGGTACTTACATACGATGGAATATCCCTCAGCCATGAAATCAATGTCATAAGACCAGTAGCAGCAAAATGGGTGGATTCAGGTACGATGATTCCTAGTGAAATAAGTCACACAGAAAAAGAAACTTATCATAAGATATCACTTATGAAGATCCTGTAAACATGGCTACACTTGAACTGAGGTAGGAAAGAGAACAGTGTCTCACATTTAGAAAACACTCTTATGCCTGCTTAAGGGGGAAGGAGAGGTGGGGTGATGCATAAAACCAGAGTTTGATATAAGCCAAGGTACCGTTCCAAAAACCAACTATGGAATAGACAACACCTACACCTTCCTCAGTGAAAGGGACACAAAACCCCATATTTCCCACAGAGGAATATATCTGACTAGTAAGAATTTTAAACCTATGTATTGATATGTCTCCGTAAGGGAATCAAGTGTGTCTAGACTGGCATAAACATGGCAGCGAGAATCAGCTCAAAGCCACTATAAAAAGGAATTTCAAAAACAAAACAAAAAAACTGGGAAATTCTTTGCAATTCCTTCACGGTCTCTGATGAAACCTGGAATGACCCTATCTACAACGACAGCTGGATGTGGCATAAGGAGGGACACTTGGGACTGAGACGATTTGTGAGATTGGGTGAGCAAATGCAGACCCTTTAAAGCACAAATGCCTGGCACCCATTCAATGTTTCCCAACTCTCCAGGTTGAAGGGAATATTACTACAGCTATAACATGTACGGGAAACCTAGAGAACGGACACACTGTGAATATGAAAGGTTTCTAAAACTCAACGAATACTCCCTCTCCTGGTGCTCCGGTTTGAATTTCCATCTGCTTTACTATCAATCTCCTAAATTGGAGAGACAGCCCCTTTAACCTCCTGGTTCGCACAGGTTTCCAATTTGGCAGAGGATGAAAGGGAATAGGGAGAACCAATGAGAGAGTAGCTGTTAGGCATTTGGACGGGCACATATCACTCTAACTTCCCGGCAGGAAGAAGAATTAACCAAAGTCTCAGCCCCCCACCGGGAACCAGCATAGGTCCTCAACCAACATTTTGGACATGCGGTCAGCTCACAAAAAACGAGTTGAAAAATGGAGCTCAGGAGCACAGCAATGCACAAACTGGCCAAGTAATAAAGGACAAGTATCGTCCAAAAATCTGTTGAGGGAAGGCAACGAAGAGGAGTTGAATGCGAGGCAGAATAGCAGGAAACAGATTTCAAGAGGTACGTTGGAATCGCCTTTAAAACACAGGAAGAGGGGCACAACTTCGACAATGATGCACTTGGCCAAAAAGGGCGTATGTGTTTTCTCCTGAATATATCCAGGAGAAAACGCATACGCCCTTTTTGGCCAAGCAAGCAAGCGGGCAATGGAAATCTGCATTACAAAGAAGTATCACTTCCCACCGGTCAAAAGGGACATCCACAAAATGTGTAAAAACCAGAAAAACAAGACAGGCCCTGGAGAACTGGGAGCCTTGTTATGCTGATGGGTGGCATATAAATTGACAACTGCCTCTCTGGAGGAGTACATTGTGTTCCCTAAAACAAGTAGAGAACAGAGCTACAGAGCAAAGGGCACTTCAAGTCTAGGGAATATACCTTGGGAAAACTGAAAATCAATAAGACAGAGCCACCCCAAAATTTAGGGCTGCACTGCTTACAAGGACCTCAACTTGGGTACACCTTAAATATCCCAGGAAATATAAAAATGGTTCAAAAAATTGTGGTACTTATATACGATGGAATATCCCTCAGCCATGAAATCAATGTCATAAGACCAGTAGCAGCAAAATGGTTGGATTCAGGTACGATGATTCTAAGTGAAATAAGTCATACAGAAAAAGAAACTTATCATAAGATATCACTTATGAAGATCCTGTAAACATGGCTACACTTGAAATGAGTTAGGAAAGAGAACAGTGTCACACATTTAGAAAACACTCTTATGCCTGCTTAAGGGGGATGGAGAGGTAGAGTGATCCATAAAACCAGAGTTTGATATAAGCACAGGTACCGTTCCAAACACCAACTATGGAATAGACAAGACCTACACCTTCCTCAGTGAAAGGTACTCAAAACCCCATATTTCCCGCAGAGGAATATATCTGACTAGTAAGAATCTTAAAACCTATGTATTGATATGTCTCCGTAAGGGAATCAAGTGTGTCTAGACTGGCATAAACATGGCAGCGAGAATCAGCTCAAACCCACTATAAAAAGGAATTTCAAAAACAAAACAAGAAAACTGGGAAATTCTTTACAATTCCTTCAGTGTCTCTGATGAAACCTGGAATGACCCTATCTACAATGACAGCTGGATGTGGCATAAGGCTGGACACTTGGGACTGAGAGGATTGGTGAGATTGGGTGAGCAAATGCAGACCCTTTAAAGCAATGATGCATGGCACCCATTCCATGGGTCCCAACTCTCCAGGTTGAAGGGAATATTACTACAGTTATAACACGTACGGGAAATCTAGAGAATGGACACACTGTGAATACGAAAGGTTTCTAAAACTCAACGAATAGTCCGTCTCCTGGTGCTCCGTTTTGACTTTCCATCTGCTTTACTATCAACCTCCCAACTTCGAGAGAGAGCCCCTTTAACCTCCCAGTTCACACAGGTTGCCCATTTGGCAGAGGATGAAAGGGAAGAGAGAGAACCAATGAGACAGTAGCTGTTAGGCACTTATACTGGCACATATCACTGTAATTTCCCGGCAGGAAGAAGAATTAACCAAAGTCTCAGCCCCCCACCGGGAACCAGCATAGGTCCTGAACCAAAATTTTGGACTTGCGGTCAGCTCACAAAAAACGAGTTGAACAATGGAGCTCAGAGGCACAGCAATTCACAAACTGGCCAAGTAATAAAGGACAAGTAACGTCCAAAACTCTGTTGAGGGAAGGCAATGAAGCGGACTTGAAAGCGAGGCAGAGTAGCAGGAAACAGATTTCAAGAGGTACTTTGGAATTGCCTTTAAAGCACAGGAAGAGGGGCACAACCTCGACAATGATGCACTTGGCCAAAAAGGGCGTATGCGTTTTCTCCTGAATATATTCAGGAGAAAACGCATACGCCCTTTTTGGCCAAGCAAGCAAGCGGGCAATGCAAATCTGCACTACAAAGAAGTATCACTTCCCACCGATCAAAATGGACATCCACAAAATGTGTAAAAACCAGAAAGGCAAGACAGGCCCTGGAGAACACGGAGCCTTGTTATGCTGATGGGCGGCATGTAAATTGACAACTGCCTCTCTGGAGGAGTACATTGTGTTCCCTAAAACAAGTAAAGAACAGAGCTACAGAGCCAAGGGCACTTCCAGTCTAGGGAATATACCTTGGAAAAACTGAAAATCAATAAGACAGAGCCACCCCAAAATTTAGGGCTGCACTGCTTACAAGGACCTCAACTTGGGTACACCTTAAATATCCCAAGAAATATAAAAATGGTTCAAAAAATTGTGGTACTTACGTACGATGGAATATCCCTCAGCCATGAAATCAATGTCATAAGACCAGTAGCAGCAAAATTGGTGGATTAAGGTACGATGATTCTAAGTGAAATAAGTCACACAGAAAAAGAAACTTATCATAAGATATCACTTATGAAGACCCTATAAACATGGCTACACTTGAACTGAGTTAGGAAAGAGAACAGTGTCTCATATTTAGAAAACACTCTTATGCCTGCTTAAGGGGGAAGGAGAGGTGGGGTGATGCATAAAACCAGAGTTTGATATAAGCACAGGTACCGTTCCAAAAACCAACTATGGAATAGACAAGACCTACACCTTCCTCAGTGAAAGGGACTCAAAACCCCATATTTCCCACAGAGGAATATATCTGACTAGTAAGAAACTTAAAACCTATGTATTGATATGTCTCCGTAAGGGAATCAAGTGTGTCTAGACTGGCATAAACATGGCAGCGAGAATCAGCTCAAACCCACTATAAAAAGGAATTTCAAAAACAAAACAAAAAAACTGGGAAATTCTTTACAATTCCTTCAGGGTCTCTGATAAAACCTGGAATGACCCTATCTACAACGACAGCTGGATGTGGCATAAGGAGGGACACTTGGGACTGAGAGGATTGGTGAGATTGGGTGAGCAAATGCAGACCCTTTAAGGCAATAATGCATGGCACCCATTCCGTGGGCCGCAACTCTCCAGGTTGAAGGGAATATTACTACAGCTATAACATGTACGGGAAACCTAGAGAACGGACACACTGTGAATACGAAAGGTTTCTAAAACTCAACGAATAGTCCCTCTCCTGGTGCTCCGGTTTGACATTTCATCTGCTATACTATCAACCTCCCATCTTGGAGAGACAGCCCCTTTAACCTTCTGGTTCACACAGGTTGCCAATTTGGCAGAGGATGAAAGGGAAGAGGGAGAACCAATGAGAGAGTAGCTGTTAGGCATCTGGACCGCCACATATCACTGTAATTTCCCGGCAGGAAGAAGAATTAACCAAAGTCTCAGCCACCCACCGGGAACCAGTATAGGTCCTGAAACAAAATTTTGGACTTGCGGTCAGCTCACCAAAAACGAGTTGAAAAATGGAGCTCAGGGGCACAGCAATTCACAAACTGGCCGAGTAATAAAAGGCAACTATCGTCCAAAAATCTGTTGAGGGAAGGCATCGAGGCGGACTTGAAAGCGAGGCAGAATAGCAGGAAACAGATTTCAAGAGGTACGTTGGAATCGCCTTTAAAGCACAGGAAGAGGGGCACAACGTCGACAATGATGCACTTGGGCAAAAAGGGCATAAGCGTTTTCTCCTGAATATATTCAGGAGAAAACGCATACGCCCTTTTTGGCCAAGCAAGCAAGCGGGCAATGCAAATCTGCACTACAAAGAAGTATCACTTCCCACCGGTCAAAAGGGACATCCACAAAATGTGGAAAAACCAGAAAGGCAAGACAGGCCCTGGATAACAGGGAGCCTTGTTATGCTGATGGGCGGGATGTAAATTGCCAACTGCCTCTCTGGAGGAGTGCATTGTGTTCCCTAAAACAAGTAAACAACAGAGCTACAGAGCCAAGGGCACTTCCAGTCTAGGGAATATACCTTGGGAAAGCTGAAAATCAATAAGACAGAGCCACCCCAAAATTAGGGCTGCACTGCTTACAAAGACCTCAACTTGGATACAACTTATGTATCCCAGGAAATATAAAAATGGTTCAAAAAATTGTGGTATTTATGTACGATGGAATATCCCTCAGCCATGAAATCAATGTCATAAGACCAGTAGCAGCAAAATGGGTGGATTCAGATACGATGATTCTAAGTAAATAAGTCACACAGAAAAAGATACTTATCATAAGATATCACTTATGAAGATTCTGTAAACATGGCTACACTTGAACTGAGTTAGGAAAGAGAACAGTGTCTCACATTTAGAAAACACTCTTATGCCTGATTAAGGGGGAAGGAGAGGTGGCGTGATGCATAAAACCAGAGTTTGATATAAGCACAGGTACCGTTCCAAAAACCAACTATGGAATAGACAAGACCTACACCTTCCTCAGTTAAAGGGACTCAAAACACCATATTTCCCGCAGAGGAATATATCTGACTAGTAAGAATCTTAAAACCTATGTATTGATATGTATCCGTAAGGGAATCAAGTGTGTCTAGACTGCCATAAACATGGCAGCGGGAATCAGCTCAAGCCCACTATAAAAAGGAATTTCAAAAACAAAACAAAAAAACTGGGAAATTCTTTACAATTCCTTCACAGTCTCTGATGAAACCTGGAATGACCCTATGTACAACGACAGCTGGATGTTGGATAAGGCTGGACACTTGGGACTGAGAGGATTGGTGAGATTTTGTGAACAAATGCAGAACCTTTAAAGCAATAATGCATGGCAACCATTCCATGGGTCCCAACTCTCCAGGTTGAAGGGAATATTACTACAGCTATAACATATACGGGAAACCTAGAGAACGAACACACTGTGAATATGAAAGCTTTCTAAATCTCAACGAATATTCCCTCTCCTCGTGCTCCGGTTTGACTTTCCATCGGTTTTACTATCAATCTCCCAACTTGGAGAGACAGCCCCTTTAACCTCCTGGTTCTCACAGGTTGCCAATTTGGCAGAGGATGAAAGGGAAGAGTGAGAACCAATGAGAGAGTAGCTGTTAGGCATTTGGACGGGCACATATCACACTAAATTCCCAGCAGAAAGAAGAATTAACCAAAGTCTCAGCCCCCCACCGGTAACCAGCATAGGCCCTGAACCAAAATTTTGGACATGCGGTCAGCTCACAAAAAACGAGTTGATAAATGGAGCTCAGGGGCACAGCAATTCACAAACTTGCCGAGTAATAAAGGACAACTATCGTCCAAAAATCTGTTGAGGGAAGGCAACGAGGCGGACTTGAAAGCGAGGCAGAATAGCAGGAATTAGATTTCAAGAGGTACGTTGGAATCGCCCTTAAAGCACAGGAAGAGGGGCACAATTTCGACAATGATGCACTTGGCCAAAAAGGGCGTATGCGTTTTCTCCTGAATATATTCAGGATAAAATGCATACACCCTATTTTGCCAAGCAAGCAAGCGGGCAATGCAAATCTGCACTACAAAGAAGTATCACTTCCCACCTGTCAAAAGGGACATCCACAAAATGTGTAAAAACCAGAAAGGTAAGACAGGCCCTGGAGAACAGGGAGCCTTGTTATGCTGATGGGCGGGATGTACGTTGCCAACTGCCTCTCTGGAGGAGTGCATTGTGTTCCCTAAAACAAGTAAACAACAGATCAACAGAGCCATGAGCACTTCCAGTCTAGGGAATATACCTTGGGAAACCTGAAAATCAATTAGACAGAGCCACCCCAAAATTTAGGGCTGCACTGCTTACAAAAACGACAACTTGGGTACACCTTAAATATCCCAGGAAATATAAAAATGGTTCAAAAAATTGTGGTACTTCCGTACGATGGAATATCCCTCAGCCATGCAATCAATGGCATAAGACCAGTAGGAGCAAAATGAGTGGATTGAGGTATGATGCTTCTAAGTGAAATAAGTCACACAGAAAAAGAAACTTATATTAAGATATCACTTATGAAGATCCTGTAAACATGGCTACACTTGAACTCAGTTAGGAAAGAGAACAGAGTCTCACCTTTGGAAAACACTCTTATGCCTGCTTAAGGGGGAATGAGAGGTGGGGTGATGCATAAAACCAGAGTTTGATATAAGCACAGGTACCGTTCCAAAAACCATCTATGGAATAGACAAGACCTACACCTTCCTCAGTGAAAGGGACTCAAAACCCCATATTTCCCGCAGAGGAATATATCTGACTAGTAAGAATCTTAAAACCTATGTATTGATATGTCTCCGTAAGGGAATCAAGTGTGTCTAGACTGGCATAAACATGGCAGCGAGAATCAGCTCAAACCCACCATAAAAAGGAATTTCAAAAACAAAACAAATAAACTGGGAAATTCTTTACAATTCCTTCACGGTCTCTGATGAAACCTGGAATGACCCTATCTAAATGACAGCTTGATGTGGCATAAGGCTGGACACTTGGGACTGAGAGGATTGGTGAGATTGGGTGAGCAAATGCAGACCCTTTAAAGCAATAACGCATGGCACCCATTTCATGGGTCCCAACTCTCCAGGTTGAAGGGAATATTACTACAGTTATAACATGTACGGGAAACCTAGACAACGGACACACTGTGAATACGAAAGGTTTCTAAAACTCAACGAATAGTCCCTCTCCTGGTGCTCCGGTTTGACTTTCCATCTGCTTTACTATCAACCTCCCAACTTGGAGAGACAGCCCCTTTAACCTCCTGGTTCGCACAGGTTGCCAATTTGGCAGAGGATGAAAGGGAAGTGGGAGAACCAATGAGAGAGTAGCTGTTAGGTATTTGGACGGGCACATATCACTGTAATTTCCCGGCAGGAAGAAGAATTACCCAAAGTCTCAGCCACCCACCGGGAACCAGTATAGGTCCTGAACCAAAATTTTGGACTTGCGGTCCGCTCACCAAAAACGAGTTGAATAATGGAGCTAGGGGCACAGCAATTCACAAACTGGCCCAGTAATAAAGGACAACTATCATCCAAAAATCTGTTGAGGGAAGGCAATGAGGCGGACCTGAAAGCGAGGCAGAAGAGCAGGAAACAGATTTCAAGAGGTACGTTGGAATCGCCTTTAAAGCACAGGAAGAGGGGCACAACTTCGACAATGATGCATTTGGCCAAAATGGGCGTGTGCGTTTTCTCCTGAATATAATCAGGAGAAAATGCATACGCCCTTTTTGGCCAAGCAAGCAAGCGGGCAATGCAAATCTGCACTACAAAGAAGTATCACTTCCCACCGGTCAAAAGGGACATCCACAAAATGTGTAAAAACCAGAAAGGCAAGACAGGCCCTGGAGAACAGGGAGCCTTGTTATGCTGATGGGCGGGATGTAAACTGCCAACTGCCTCTCTGGAGGAGTGCATTGTGTTCCCTAAAACAAGTAAAGAACAGAGCTACAGAGCCAAGGGCACTTCCAGTCTAGGGTATATACCTCGGGAAAACTGAAAATCAATAAGACAGGGCCACCCCAAAATTAGGGCTGCACTGCTTACAAGGACCTCAACTTTGGTTCACCTTAAATATCCCAGGAAATATAAAAATGGTTCAAAAAATTGTCGTACTTACGTACGATGGAATATCCCTCAGCCATGAAATCAATGTCATAAGACCAGTAGCAGCAAAATGGGTGGATTCAGGTACGATGATTCTAAGTGAAATAAGTCACAGAGAAAAAGAAACTTATCATAAGATATCACTTATGAAGATCCTGTAAACATGGCTACACTTGAACTGAGTTAGGAAAGAGAACAGTGTCTGACATTTAGAAAACACTCTTATACCTGCTTAAGGGGGAAGGAGAGGTGGGGTGATGCATAAAACCAGAGTTTGATATAAGCACAGGTACCGTTCCAAAAACCAACTATGGAATAGACAAGACCTACACCTTCCTCAGTGAAAGGGACTCAAAACCCCATATTTCCCGCAGAGGAATATATCTGACTAGTAAGAATCTTAAAACCTATGTATTGATATGTCTCCGTAAGGGAATCAAGTGTGTCTAGACTGGCATAAACATGGCAGCGGGATCAGCTCAAACCCACTATAAAAAGGAATTTCAAAAACAAAACAAAAAAACTGGGAAATTCTTTACAATTCCTTCTGAGTCTCTGATGAAACCTGGAATGACCCTATCTACAACGACAGCTGGATGTGGCATAAGGCGGGACACTTTGGACTGAGAGGATTGGTGAGATTGGGTGAACAAATGCAGAACCTTTAAAGCATTAATGCATGGCACCCATTCCATGGGTCCCAACTCTCCAGGTTGAAGGGAATATTACTACAGTTATAACATGTACGGGAAACCTAGAGAACGGACACACTGTGAATTCGAAAGGTTTCTAAAACTCAACGAATAGTCCCTCTCCTGGTGCTCCGGTTTGACTTTCCACCTGCTTTACTATCAACCTCCCAACTTGGAGAGACAGCCCCTTTAACCTCCTGGTTCGCACTGGTTGCCAATTTGGCAGAGGATGAAAGGGAAGAGGGAGAACCAATGAGAGAGTAGCTGTTAGGCATTTGGACCGGCACATATCACTCTAATTTCCCGGCAGGAAGAAGAATTAACCAAAGTCTCAGCCCCCCACCGGGAACCAGCATAGGTCCTGAACCAAAATTTTGGACTTGCGGTCAGCTCACCAAAAACGAGTTGAAAAATGGAGCTCAGGGGTACAGCAATTCGCAAACTGGCCGAGTAATAAAGGACAACTATCGTCCAAAAATCTGTTGAGGGAAGGCAACGAGGCGGACTTGAAAGAGAGGCAGAATATCAGGAAACAGATTTCAAGAGGTACGTTGGAATCGCCTTTAAAGCACAGGAAGAGGGGCACAACTTCGACAATGATGCACTTGGCCAAAAAGGGCGTATGCGTTTTCTCCTGAATATATTCAGGAGAAAACGCATATGCCCTTTTTGGCCAAGCAAGCAAGCGGGCAATGCAAATCTTCACTACAAAGAAGTATCACTTCCCACCGGTCAAAAGGGACATCCACAAAATGTGTAAAAACCAGAAAGGCAAGACAGGCCCTGGAGAACAGGGAGCCTTGTTATGCTGATGGGCGGGATGTAAATTGCCAACTGCCTCTCTGGAGGAGTACATTGTGTTCCCTAAAACAAGTAAAGAACAGAGCTACAGAGCCAAGGGCACTTCCAGTCTAGGGAATATACTTTGGGAAAACAGAAAATCAATAAGACAGAGCCACCCCTAAATTTAGGGCTGCACTGCTTACAAGGACCTCAACTTGGGTACACCTTAAATATCCCAGGAAATATAAAAATGGTTCAAAAAATTGTGGTACTTACGTACGATGGAATATACCTCATGAATGAAATCAATGTCATAATACCAGTAGCAGCAAAATGGGTGGATTCAGGTACGATGATTCTAAGTGAAATAAGTCACACAGAAAAAGAAACATATCATAAGATATCACTTATGAAGATCCTGTAAACATGGCTACACTTGAACTGAGTTAGGAAAGAGAACAGTGTCTCACATTTAGCAAACACTCTTATGCCTGCTTCAGGGGGAAGGAGAGGTGGGGTGATGCATAAAACCAGAGTTTGATATAAGCACAGGTACCGTTCCAAAAACCAACTATGGAATAGACAAGACCTACACCTTCCTCAGTGAAAGGGACTCAAAACACCATATTTCCCGCAGAGGAATATATCTGACTAGTAAGAATCTTAAAACCTATGTATTGATATGTCTCCGTAAGGGAATCAAGTGTGTCTAGACTGGCATAAACATGGCAGCGAGAATCAGCTCAAACCCACTATAAAAAGAATTTCAAAAACAAAACAAAAAAACTGGGAAATTCTTTACAATTCCTTCAGGGTCAATGATGAAACCTGGAATGACCCTATCTACAACGACAGCTGGATGTGGCATAAGGCTGGACACTTGGGACTGAGGGGATTGGTGATATTGGGTGAGCAAATGCAGACCCTTTAAAGCAATAATGCATGGCACCCATTCCTTGGGTCCCATCTCTCCAGGTTGAAGGGAATATTACTACAGTTATAACATGTATGGGAAACCTAGAGAACGGACACACTGTGAATACGAAAAGTTTCTAAAACTCAACGAATAGTCCCTCTCCTGGTGCTCCGGTTTGACTTTCCATCTGCTTTACTATCAACCTCCCAAATTGGAGAGACAGCCCCTTTAACCTCCTGGTTCGCATAGGTTTCCAATTTGGCAGAGGATGAAAGGGAAGAGGGAGAACCAATTAGAGAGTAGCTGTTAGGCATTTGGACGGGCACATATCACTCTAACTTCCCGGCAGGAAGAAGAATTAACCAAAATCTCAGCCTCCCACCGGGAACCAGTATAGGTCCTGATCCAAAATTTTGGACATGTGGTCAGGTCACCAAAAACGAGTTGAAAAATGGAGCTCAGGGGCACAGCATTTCACAAACTGGCCGAGTAATAAAGGACAACTATCATCCAAAAATCTGTTGAGGGAAGGCAACGAGGCGGACTTGAAAGCGAGGCAGAATAGCAGGAAACAGATTTCAAGAGGTACGTTGGAATCGCATTTAAAGCACAGGAAGAGGGGCACAACTTCGACAATGATGAACTTGGCCAACAAGGGCGTATGCGTTTTCTCCTGAATATATTCAGGAGAAAACGCATACGCACTTGTTGGCCAAGCAAGCAAGCGGGCAATGCAAATCTGCACTACAAAGAAGTATCACTTCCCACCGGTCAAAAGGGACATCCACAAAATGTGTAAAAACCAGAAAGGCAAGACAGGCCCTGGAGAACAGGGAGCCTTGTTATGCTGATGGGCGGGATGTAAATTGCCAACTGCCTCTCTGGAGGAGTACATTGTGTTCCCTAAAACAAGTAAAGAACAGAGCTACAGAGCCAAGGGCACTTCCAGTCTAGGGAATATACCTTGGGAAAACTGAAAATCAATAAGACAGAGCCACCCCAAAATTTAGGGCTGCACTGCTTACAAGGACCTCAACTTGGGTACACCTTAAATATCCCAGGAAATATAAAAATGGTTCAAAAAATTGTGGTACTTACGTACGATGGAATATCCCTCAGCCATGAAATCAATGTCATAAGAACAGTAGCAGCAAAATGGGTGTATTCAGGTACGATGATTCTAAGTGAAATAAGTCACACAGAAAAAGAAACTTATCATAAGATATCACTTATGAAGATCCTGTAAACATGGCTACACTTGAACTGAGTTAGGAAAGAGAACAGTGTCTCACATTTAGAAAACACTCTTATGCCTGCTTAAGGGGGAAGGAGAGGTGGGGTGATTCATAAAACCAGAGTTTGATATAAGCACAGGTACCGTTCCAAAAACCAACTATGGAATAGACAAGACCTACACCTTCCTCAGTGAAAGGGACTCAAAACCCCATATTTCCCGCAGAGGAATATATCTGACTAGTAAGAATCTTAAAACCTATGTATTGATATGTCTCCGTAAGGGAATCAAGTGTGTCAAGACTGGCATAAACATGGCAGCGAGAATCAGCTCCAACCCACTATAAAAATGAATTTCAAAAACAAAAAAAAAACTGGGAAATTCTTTACAATTCCTTCAGGGTCTCTGATGAAACCTGGAATGACCCTATCTACAATGACAGCTGGATGTGGCATAAGGAGGGACACTTGGGACTGAGAGGATTGGTGAGATTGGGTGAGCAAATGCAGACCCTTTAAACCACAAATGCCTGGCACCCAATCCATGGGTCCCATATCTCCAGGTTGAAGGAAATATTACTACAGCTATAACATGTACGGGAAACCTAGAGAACGGACACACTGTGAATACGAAAGGTATCTAAAACTCAACGAATAGTCCCTCTCCTGGTGCTCCGGTTTGACTTTCCATCTGCTTTACTATCAACCTCCCAACTTGGAGAGACAGCCCCTTTAACCTCCTGGTTCGCACAGGTTGACAATTTGGCAGAGGATGAAAGGGAAGAGGGAGAACCAATGAGAGAGTAGCTGTTAGGCATTAGGACAGGCACATATCACTGTAATTTCCTGGCAGGAAGAAGAATTAACCAAAGTCTCAGCCACCCACCGGGAACCAGCATAGGTCCTCAACCAAAATTTTGGACTTGCGGTCAGCTCACAGAAAACGAGTAGAAAAATGGAGCTCAGGCGCACAGCAATTCACAAACTGGCCGAGTAATAAAGGACAACTATCATCCAAAAATCTGTTGAGGGAAGGCAACGAGGCGGACTTGAAAGCGAGGCAGAATAGCAGGAAACAGATTTCAAGAGGTACGTTGGAATCGCCTTTAAAGTACAGGAAGAGGGGCACAACTTCGACAATGATGCACTTGGCCAAAAAAGGCGTATGCGTTTTCTCCTGAATATATTCAGGAGAAAACGCATACGCCCTTTTTGGCCATGCAAGCAAGCGGGCAATGCAAATCTGCACTACAAAGAAGTATCACTTCCCACCGGTCAAAAGGGACATCCACAAAATGTGTAAAAACCAGAAAGGCAAGACAGGCCCTGGAGAACAGGGAGCCTTGTAATGCTGATGGGCGGGATGAAAGTTGGCAAATGCCTCTCTGGAGGAGTGCATTGTGTTCCCTAAAAGAAGTAAACTACAGAGCTACATAGCCAAGGGCACTTCCAGTCTAGGGAATATACCTTGGGAAAACTGAAAATCAATAAGACAGAGCCACCCCAAAATTTAGGGCTGCACTGCTTACAAGGACCTCAACTTGGGTACACCTTAAATATCCCAGGAAATATAAAAATGGTTCAAAATATTGTGGTACTTATGTTCGATGGAATATCTCTCAGCCATGAAATCAATGTCATAAGACCAGTAGCAGCAAAATGGGTGGATTCAGGTACGATGATTCTAAGTGAAATAAGTCACAGAGAAAAAGAAACTTATCATAAGATATCACTTATGAAGATCCTGTAAACATGGCTACACTTGAACTGAGTTAGGAAAGAGAACAGTGTCTCACATTTAGAAAACAATCTTATGCCTCCTTAAGGGGGAAGGAGAGGTGGGGTGATGCACAAAACCAGAGTTTGATATAAGCACAGGTATCGTTCCAAACACCAGCTATGGAATAGACAAGACCTACACCTTCCTCAGTGAAAGGGACTCAAAACCCCATATTTCCCGCAGAGGAATATATCTGACTAGTAAGAATCTTAAAACCTATGTATTGATATGTCTCCGTAAGGGAATCAAGTGTGTCTAGACTGGCATAAACATGGCAGCGAGAATCAGCTCAAACCCACTATAAAAAGAAATTTCAAAAACAAAACAAAAAAGCTGGGAAATTCTTTACAATTCCTTAAGGGTCTCTGATGAAACCTGGAATGACCCTATCTACAACGACAGCTGGATGTGGCATAAGGCTGGACACTTGGGACTGAGAGGATTGGTGAGATTGGGTGAGCAAACGCAGACCCTTTAAAGCAATAATGCATGGCACCCATTCCATGGGTCCCAACTCTCCAGGTTGAAGGGAATATTACTACAGTTATAAAATGTACGGGAAACCTAGAGAACGGACACACTGTGAATACGAAAGGTTTCTAAAACTCAACGAATAGTCCCTCTCCTGGTGCTCCGGTTCGACTTTCCTTCTGCTTTACTATTAATTTCCCAACTTGGAGAGACAGCCCCTTTAAGCTCCTGGTTCGCACAGGTTTCCAATTTGGCAGAGATGAAAGGGAAGAGGGAGAACCAATGAGGGAGTAGCTGTCAGGCATTTGTGCGGGCACATATCACTCTAACTTCCCAGCAGGAAGAAGAATTAACCAAAGTCTCAGCCACCCACCGGGAACCAGCATAGGTCCTGAACCAAAATTTTGGACATGCGGTCAGCTAACAAAAAACGAGTTGAAAAATGGAGCTCAGGGTCACAGCAATACACAAACAGGCCGAGTAATAAAGGAAAACCTTCGTCCAAAAATCTGTTGAGGGAAGGCAACGAGGCAGACTTGAAAGTGAGGCAGAATAGCAGGAAACAGATTTCAAGAGGTACATTGGAATCGCCTTTAAAGCACAGGAAGAGGGGCACAACTTCGACAATGATGCACTTGGCCAAAAAGGGCGTATGCCTTTTCTCCTGAATATATTCAGTAGAAAATGCATACGCCCTTTTTGGCCAAGCAAGCAAGCGGGAAATGCAAATCTGCACTACAAAGAAGTATCACTTCCCACCAGTCAAAAGGGACATCCACAAAATGTGTAAAAACCAGAAAGGCAAGACAGGCCCTGGAGAACAGGGAGCCTTGTTATGCTGATGGGTGGGATGTAAACTGCCAACTGCCTCTCTGGAAGAGTGCATTGTCTTCCATAAAAGAAGTAAACAACAGAGCTACAGAGCCAAGGGCACTTCCAGTCTAGGGAATATACCTTGGGAAAACTGAAAATCAATAAGACAGAGCCACCCCAAAATTTAGGGCTGCACTGCTTACAAGAACCTCAACTTGGGTACACCATAAATATCCCGGGAAATATAAAAATGGTTCAAAAAATTGTGGTACTTACGTACAATGGAATATCCCTCAGCCATGAAATCAATGTCATAAGACCAGTAGCAGCAAAATGGGTGGATTCAGGTACGATGATTCTAAGTGAAATAAGTCACGCAGAAAAAGAAACTTACCATAAGATATCACTTATGAAGATCCTGTAAACATGGCTACACTTGAACTGAGTTAGGAAAGAGAACAGTGTCTCACATTTAGAAAACACTCTTATGCCTGCTTAAGGGTGAAGGAGAGGTGGGGTGATGCATAAAACCAGAGCTTGATATAAGCACAGGTACCATTCAAAAAACCAAATATGGAATAGACAAGACCCACACCTTCCTCAGTGAAAGGGACTCAAAACCCCATATTTCCCGCAGTGGAATATATCTGACTAGTAAGAATCTTAAAACCTATGTATTGATATGTCTCCGTAAGGGAATCACGTGTGTCTAGACAGGCATAAACATGGCAGCGAGAATCAGATCAAACCCACTATAAAAAGGAATTTCAAAAACAAAACAAAAAAACTGGGAAATTCTTTCCAATTCCTTCAGGGTCTCTGATGAAACCTGGAATGACCCTATCTAAAACGACAGCTGGATGTGGCATAAGGCTGGACACGTGGGACTGAGAGGATTGGTGAGATTTGGTGAGCAAATGCAGACCCTTTAAAGCAAAAATGCCTGGCACCCATTCCATGGGTCCCAACTCTCCAGGTTGAAGGGAATATTACTACAGCTATAACATGTACGGGAAACCTAGAGAATGGACACACTGAGAATACGAAAGGTTTCTAAAACTAAACGAATTGTCCCTCTCCTGGTGCTCCGGTTTGACTTTCCATCTGCTTTACTATCAATCTCCCAACTTGGAGAGACAGCCCCTTTAACCTCGTGGTTCGCATAGGTTTCCAATTTGGCAGAGGATGAAAGGGAGTGGGAGAACCAATGAGAGAGTAGCTGTTAGGCATTTGGACGGGCACATATCACTCTAACTTCCCGGCAGGAAGAAGAATTAACCAAAGTCTCAGCGCCCCACCGGGAACCAGCATAGGTCCTGAACCAAAATTTTGGACTTGCGGTCAGCTCACAAAAAACGAGTTGAAAAATGGAGCTCAGGGGTACAGCAATTCACAAACTGTCCAATTAATAAAGGACAACTATCGTCCAAAAATCGGTTAAGGGAAGGTAACGAGGCGGACTTGAAAGTGAGGCAGAATAGCAGGAAACAGATTTCAAGAGGTACTTTGGAATCGCCTTTAAAGCACAGGAAGAGGGGCACAACTTCGACAATGATGCACTTGGCCAAAAAGGGCGTATGCGTTTTCTCCTGAATATATTAAGGAGAAAACGCATACGCCCTTTTTGGCCAAGCAAGCAAGTGGGCAATGCAAATCTGCACTACAAAGAAGTATCACTTCCCACCGGTCAAAAGGGACATCCACAAAATGTGTAAAAACCAGAAAGGAAAGACAGGTCCTGGAGAACAGGGAGCCTTGTTATGCTGATGGGCGAGATGTAAATTGTCAACTGCCTCTCTGGAGGAGTGCATTGTGTTCCCTAAAACAAGTAAAGAACAGAGCTACAGAGCCAAGGGCACTTCCAGTCTAGGGAATATACCTTGGGAAAACTGAAAATCAATAAGACAGAGCCACCCCAAAATTTAGGGCTGCACTGCTTACAAGGACCTCAACTTGGGTACACCTTAAATATCCCAGGAAATATAAAAATGGTTCAAAAAATTGTGGTACTTACGTACGATGGGATATCCCTCAGCCTCGAAATCAATGTCATGAGACCAGTAGCAGCAAAATGGGTGGATTCAGGTACGATGATTCTAAGTGAAATAAGTCACAGAGAAAAAGAAACTTATCATAAGATATCACTTATGAAGATCCTGTAAACATGGCTACACTTGAACTGAGTTAGGAAAGTGAACAGTGTCTCTCATTTAGAAAACACTCTTATGCCTGCTTAAGGGGGAAGGAGAGGTGGGGTGATGCATAAAACTAGAGTTTGATATAAGCACAGGTACCGTTCCAAAAACCAACTATGGAATAGACAAGACCTACACCTTCCTCAGTGAAAGGGACTCAATACCCCATATTTCCCGCAGTGGAATATATCTGACTAGTAAGAATCTTAAAACCTATGTATTGATATGTCTCCGTAAGGGAATCAAGTGTCTCTAGACAGGCATAAACATGGCAGCGAGAATCAGCTCAAACCCACTATAAAAAGGAATTTCACAAACAAAACAAGAAAACTGGGAAATTCTTTACAATTCCTTCAGGGTCTCTGATGAAACCTGGAATGACCCTATCTACAATGACAGCTGGATATGGCATAAGGCTGGACACTTGGGTCTGAGACGATTGGTGAGATTGGGTGAGAAAATTCAGACCCTTTGAATCACAAATGCCTGGCACACATTCCATGGGCCCCAACTCTCCAGTTTGAAGGGAATATTACTACAGCTATAACATGTATAGGAAACCTAGAGAACAGACACACTGTGAATACGAAAGGTTTCTAAAACTCAACGAATAGTCCCTCTCCTGGTGCTCCGGTTTGACTTGCCATCTTCTTTACTATCAACCTCCCAACTTGGAGAGACAGCCCCTTTAACCTCCTGGTTCGCAAAGGTGGCCAATTTGGCAGAGGATGAAAGGGAAGAGGGAGAACCAATGAGAGAGTAGCTGTTAGGCATTTGGACGGGCACATATCACTCTAATTTCGCGGCAGGAAGAAGAATTAACCAAAGTCTCAGCCACCCACCGGGAACCAGCATAGGTCGTGAAACAAAATTTTGGACATGCGGTCAGCTCACAAAAAACGAGTTGAAAAATGGAGCTCAGGGGCACAGCAATTCACAAACTGGCCGAGTAATAAAGGACAACTATCCTCCAAAAATCTGTTGAGGGAAGGCAACGAGGCGGACTTGAAAGCGAGGCAGAATAGCATGAAACAGATTTCAAGAGGTACGTTGGAATCGCCTTTAAAGCACAGGAAGAGGGGCACAACTTCGACAATGATGAACTTGGCCAAAAAGGGCATATGCGTTTTCTACTGAATATATTCAGGAGAAAACGCATACACCCTTTTTGGCCATGCAAGCAAGCGGGCAATGCAAATCTGCACTACAAAGAAGTATCACTTCCCACCGGTCAAAAGGGACATCCACAAAATGTGTAAAAACCAGAAAGGCAGGACAGGCCCTGGAGAACAGGGAGCCTTGTTATGCTGATGGGCGGGTTGTAAATTGCCAACTGCCTCTCTGGAGGAGTGCATTGTGTTCCCTAAAACAAGTAAACAACAGAGCTACAGAGCCAAGGGCACTTCCAGTCTGGGGAATATACCTTGGGAAAACTGAAAATCAATAAGACAGAGCCACCCCAAAATTTAGGGCTGCACTGCTTACAAGGACCTCAACTTGGGTACACCTTAAATATCCCAGGAAATATAAAAATGGTTCAAAAAATTGTGGTACTTACGTACGATGGAATATACCTCAGGAATGAAATCAATGTCATAAGACCAGTAGCAGCAAAATGGGTGGATTCAGGTACGATGATTCTAAGTGAAATAAGTCACAGAGAAAAAAAAACTTATAATAAGATATCACTTATGAAGATCCTGTAAACATGGCTACACTTTAACTGAGTTAGGAAATAAGACATTTTCTCATATTAAGAAAACACTCTTATGCCTGCTTAAGGGGGAAGGAGAGGTGGGGTGATGCATAAAACCAGAGTTTGATATAAGCACAGGTACCGTTCCAAAAACCAACTATGGAATACACAAGACCTACACCTTCCTCAGTGAAAGGGACTCAAAACCTCATACTTCCCGCAGAGGAATATATCTGACTAGTAAGAATCTTAAAACCTATGTATTGATATGTCTCCGTAAGGGAATCAAGTGTGTCTAGACTGGCATAAACATGGCAGCGAGAATCAGTTCAAACCCACTATAAAAAGAATTTCAAAAACAAAACAAGAAAACTGGGAAATTCTTTACAATTACTTCAGGGTCACTGATGAAACCTGGAATGACCCTATGTATAATGACAGCTGGATGAGGCATAAGGCTGGACACTTGGGACTGAGAGGATTGGTGAGATTGGGTGAGCAAATGCAGACCGTTTAAAGCAATAATGCATGGCAGCCATTCCATGGGTCACAACTCTCCAGGTTGAAGGGAATATTACTACAGCTATAACATAAACAGGAAACCTAGAGAAAGGACCCACTGTGAATACTAAAGGTTTCTAAAACTCAACGAATAGTCCCTCTCCTGGTACTCCTGTTTGACTTTCCATCTGCTTTACTATCAATCTCCCAACATGCAGAGACAGCCCCTTTAACCTCCTGGTTCGCACAGGTTGCCAATTTGCCAGAGGATGTAAGGGAAGAGGGAGAAGCAATGAGAGAGTAGCTGTTAGGCATTTGGACGGGCCAATATCACTCTATTTTCCCGGCAGGAAGAAGAATTAACCAAAATCTCAGCCACCCACCGGGAACCAGTATAGGTCCTGAACCATACTTTTGGACTTGCGGTCAGCTCACAAAAAACGAGTTGAAAAATGGAGCTCAGGGGCACAGCAATTCACAAACTGGCCGAGTAATAAAGGACAACTATCGTCCAAAAATCTGTTAAGGGCAGGCAACGAGACGGACTTGAAAGCGAGGCAGATTAGCAGGTAACAGATTTCAAGAGGTACGTTGGAATCGCCTTTAAAGCACAGGAAGAGGGGCACAACTTCCACAATGATGCACTTGGCCAAAAAGGGTGTATGTTTTTCTCCTGAATATATTCAGGAGAAAACGCATACACCCTTTTTGGCTAAGCAAGCAAGCAGGGAATGCAAATCTGCACTACAAAGAAGTATCACTTCCCACGGGTCAAAAGGGACATCCACAAAATGTGTAAAACCCAGAAAGGCAAGACAGGCCCTGTAGAACAGGCAGCCTTGTTATGCTGATGGGCGGGATGTAAATTGCCAGCTGCCTCTCTGGAGGAGTGCATTGTGTTCCCTAAAACAAGTAAACAACAGAGCTACAGAGCCAAGGGCACTTCCAGTCTAGGGAATATACCTTGGGAAAACTGAAAATCAATAACACAGAGCCACCCCAAAATTTAGGGCTGCACTGATTACAAGGACCTCAACTTGTGTACACCTTAAATATCCCAGGAAATATAAAAACGGTTCAAAAAATTGTGGTACTTACGTACGATGGAATATCCCTCAGCCATGAAGTCAATGTCATAAGACCAGTAGCAGCAAAATGGGTGGATTCAGGTACGATGATTCTAAGTGAAATAAGTCACAGAGAAAAAGAAACTTATCATAAGATATCACTTATGAAGATCCTGTAAACATGGCTACACTTGAACTGAGTTAGGAAAGAGAACAGAGTCTCACATTTAGAAAACACTCTTATGCCTGCTTAAGGGGGAAGGAGAGGTGGGGTGATGCATAAAACCAGAGTTTGATATAAGCACAGGTACCGTTCCAAAAACCAACTATGGAATAGTCAAGACCTACACCTTCCTCAGTGAAAGGAACTCAAAACCCCATATTTCCCGCAGAGGAATATATCTGACTAGTAAGAATCTTAAAACCTATGTATTGATATGTCTCCATAAGGGAATCAAGTGTGTCTAGACTAGCATAAACATGGCAGCGAGAATCAGCTCAAACCCACTATAAAAAGGAATTTCAAAAACAAACAAAAAAACTGGGAAATTCTTTACAATTCCTTCAGGGTCTCTGATGAAACCTGGAATGGCCCTATCTACAACGACACCTGGATGTGGCATAAGGCTGGACACTTGGGACTGAGAGGATTGGTGAGATTGGGTGAGCAAATGCAGACCCTTTAAAGCAATAATGCATGGCACCCATTCCATGGGTCCCAACTCTCCAGGTTGAATGGAATATTACTACAGCTATAACATGTATGGGAAACCTAGAGAACAGACACACTGTGAATACTAAAGGTTTCTAAAACTCAACGAATAGTCCCTCTCCTGGTACTCCTGTTTGACTTTCCATCTGCTTTACTATCAATCTCCCAACATGCAGAGACAGCCCCTTTAACCTCCTGGTTCGCACAGGTTGCCAATTTGCCAGAGGATGTAAGGGAAGAGGGAGAAGCAATGAGAGAGTAGCTGTTAGGCATTTGGACGGGCCAATATCACTCTATTTTCCCGGCAGGAAGAAGAATTAACCAAAATCTCAGCCACCCACCGGGAACGAGTATAGGTCCTGAACCAAACTTTTGGACTTGCGGTCAGCTCACAAAAAACGAGTTGAAAAATGGAGCTCAGGGGCACAGCAATTCACAAACTGGCCGAGTAATAAAGGACAACTATCGTCCAAAAATCTGTTAAGGGCAGGCAACGAGACGGACTTGAAAGCGAGGCAGATTAGCAGGAAACAGATTTCAAGAGGTACGTTGGAATCGCCTTTAAAGCACAGGAAGAGGGGCACAACTTCCACAATGATGCACTTGGCCAAAAAGGGTGTATGTTTTTCTCCTGAATATATTCAGGAGAAAACGCATACACCCTTTTTGGCTAAGCAAGCAAGCAGGGAATGCAAATCTGCACTACAAAGAAGTATCACTTCCCACGGGTCAAAAGGGACATCCACAAAATGTGTAAAAACCAGAAAGGCAAGACAGGCCCTGGAGAACAGGCAGCCTTGTTATGCTGATGGGCGGGATGTAAATTGCCAGCTGCCTCTCTGGAGGAGTGCATTGTGTTCCCTAAAACAAGTAAACAACAGAGCTACAGAGCCAAGGGCACTTCCAGTCTAGGGAATATACCTTGGGAAAACTGAAAATCAATAACACAGAGCCACCCCAAAATTTAGGGCTGCACTGATTACAAGGACCTCAACTTGTGTACACCTTAAATATCCCAGGAAATATAAAAACGGTTCAAAAAATTGTGGTACTTACGTACGATGGAATATCCCTCAGCCATGAAGTCAATGTCATAAGACCAGTAGCAGCAAAATGGGTGGATTCAGGTACGATGATTCTAAGTGAAATAAGTCACAGAGAAAAAGAAACTTATCATAAGATATCACTTATGAAGATCCTGTAAACATGGCTACACTTGAACTGAGTTAGGAAAGAGAACAGAGTCTCACATTTAGAAAACACTCTTATGCCTGCTTAAGGGGGAAGGAGAGGTGGGGTGATGCATAAAACCAGAGTTTGATATAAGCACAGGTACCGTTCCAAAAACCAACTATGGAATAATCAAGACCTACACCTTCCTCAGTGAAAGGGACTCAAAACCCCATATTTCCCACAGAGGAATATATCTGACTAGTAAGAATCTTAAAACCTATGTATTGATATGTCTCCATAAGGGAATCAAGTGTGTCTAGACTGGCATAAACATGGCAGCGAGAATCAGCTCAAACCCACTATAAAAAGGAATTTCAAAAACAAACAAAAAAACTGGGAAATTCTTTACAATTCCTTCAGGGTCTCTGATGAAACCTGGAATGGCCCTATCTACAACGACACCTGGATGTGGCATAAGGCTGGACACTTGGGACTGAGAGGATTGGTGAGATTGGGTGAGCAAATGCAGACCCTTTAAAGCAATAATGCATGGCACCCATTCCATGGGTCCCAACTCTCCAGGTTGAATGGAATATTACTACAGCTATAACATGTATGGGAAACCTAGAGAACAGACACACTGTGAATACTAAAGGTTTCTAAAACTCAACGAATAGTCCCTCTCCTGGTGCTCTGGTTTGACTTTCCATCTGCTTTACTATCAATCTCCCATCTTGGACAGACAGCCCCTTTAACCTCCTGGTTCGCACAGGTTACCAATTTGGCAGTGGATGAAAGGGAAGAGGGAGAACCAATGAGAGAGTAGCTGTAAGGCATTTGGACGGGCACATATCTCTCTAACTTCCCGGCAGGAAGAAGAAGTAACCAAAGTCTCAGCCCCCCACCGGGAACCAGCATAGGTCCTGAACCAAAATTTTGGACTTGCGGTCAGCTCACCAAAAACGAGTTGAAAAATGGAGCTCAGGGGCACAGCAATTCACAAACTGGCAGAGTAATAAAGGACAACTATCGTCCAAAAATCTGTGAAGGCTAGGCAACGAGGCGGACTTGAAAGCGAGGCAGAATAGCAGGAAACAGATTTCAAGAGGTACGTTGGAATCGCCTGTAAAGCAGAGGAAGAGAGGCACAACTTCGAAAATGATGCACTTGGCCAAAAAATGCGTATGCGTTTTCCTCTGAATATATTCAGGAGAAAACGCATATGCCTTTTTTGGCCAAGCAAGCAAGCGGGCAATGCAAATCTGCACTACAAAGAAGTATCACTTCCCACCAGTCAAAAGGGACTTCCAGAAAATGTGTAAAAACCAGAAAGGCAAGAGAGGCTCTGTAGAACAGGGAGCCATGATGTGCTGATGGGCGGGATGTAAATTGCCAACTGCCTATCTGGAGGAGTGCATTGTGTTCCCTAAAACAAGTAAACAACAGAGCTACAGAGCAAAGGTCACTTCCAGTCTAGGATATATACTTTGGGAAAACTGAAAATCAATAAGACTGAGCCAGCCCAATATTTAGGGCTGCACTGCTTCAAGAACCTCATCTTGAGTACACCTTAAATATCCCAGGAAATATAAAATTGGTTCAAAAAATTGTGGTACTTACCTAAGATGGGATATCCCTCAGCCATGAAATCAATGTCATAAGACCAGTAGCAGCAAAATGAGTGGATTCAGGTACGATGATTCTAAGTGAAATAAGTCACACAGAAAAAGAAACTTATCATAAGATATCACTCATGAAGATCCTGTAAACATGGCTACACTTGAACTGAGTTAGAAAAGGGAACAGAGTCCAACATTTAGAAAACACACTTATGCCTGCTTAAGGGGGAAGGAGAGGTCGGGTGATGCATAAAACCAGAGTTTGATATAAGCACAGGTTCCGATCCAAAAACCAACTATGGAATAGACAAGACCTACACCTTCCTCAGTGAAAGGGACTCAAAACCCCATATTTCCCACAGAGGAATATATCAGACTAGTAAGAATCTTAAAACCTATGTATTGATATGTCTCCGTAAGGGAATCAAGTGTGTCTAGACTGGCATAAACATGACAGCGAGAATCAGCTCAAACCCACTATAAAAAGGAATTTCAAAAACAAAACAAAAAAAATGGGAAATTCTTTACAATTCCTTCAGGGTCTCTGATGAAACCTGGAATGACCCTATCTACAATGACAGCTGGATGTGGCATAATGCTGGACACTTGGGTCTGCGAGGATTGGTGAGATTGGGCGAGCAAATGCAAACCCTTTAAAGCAATAATGCATGGCACCCATTCCATGGGTCCCAGCTCTCCAGGTTGAAGGGAATATTACTACAGCTATAACATGTAGAGGAAAACTAGAGAATTGACAAACTGTGAATACGAAAGGTTTCTAAATCTCAACGAATAGTCCCTCGCCTGGTGCTCTGCTTTGACTTTCCAACTGCTTTACTATCAATCTCCCAACTTGGAGAGACAGCGCATTTAACTTCCTGGTTCGCACAGGTTGCCAAATTGGCAGAGGATGAAGGGGAAGAGGGAGAACCAATGAGAGAGTAGCTGTTAGGCATTTGGACGGGCACAAGTCACTCTAATTTCCTGGCAGGAAGAAGAATTAACCAAAGTCTCAGCCACCCACTGGGGACCTGTATAGGTCCTGAACCAAAATTTTGGACTTGCAGTCAGCTCACAAAAAACGAGTTGAAAAATGGAGATCAGGGTCACAGCAATTCACAAACTGGCAGAGTAATAAAGGACAACTATCGTCCAAAAATCTGTTGAGGGAAGGCAACGAGGCGGACTTGAAAGTGAGGCAGAATAGCAGCAAACAGATTTCAAGAAGTACGTTGGAATCGCCTTTAAAGCACAGGAAAAGGGGCAAAACTTCGACAATGATGCACTTGGCCAAAAAGGGCGTATGCGTTTTCTCCTGAATATATTCAGGAGAAAACGCATACGCCCTTTTTGGCCAAGCAAGCAAGCGGGCAATGCAAATCTGCAGTACAAAGAAATGTCACTTCCCACCGGTCAAAAGGGATATCCACAAAATGTGTAAAAACCAGAAAGGCAAGACAGGCCCTGTAGAACAGGGAGCCTTGTTATGCTGATGGGCGGGATGTAAATTGCCAACTGCCTCTCTGGAGGAGTGCATTGTGTTCCCTAAAATAAGTAGACAACAGAGCTACAGAGCCAAGGGCACTTCCAGTCTAGGGAATATACCTTGGGAAAACTGAAACTCAAAAAGACACAGCCAACCCAAAATTTAGGGCTGCACTGCTTAGAGAAACCTCAACTTGGGTACAACAAAAATATCCCAGGAAATATAAAAACGGTTCAAAAAATTGTGGTACTTACGTAACATGGAATATCCCTCAGCCATTTAATCAATGTCATAAGACCAGTAGTAGCAAAATGAGTGGATTCAGGTACGATGATTCTAAGTGAAATTAGTCACACAGAAAAAGAAACTTATCATAAGATATCACACATGAAGATCCTGTAAACATGTCTACACTTGAACTGAGTTAGGAAAGAGAACAGAGTCTCACATTTAGAAAACACTCTTATGCCTGTTTAAGGGGGAAGCAGAGGTGGGGTGATGCATAAAACCAGAGTTTGATATAAGCAGAGGTACCGTTCCAAAAACCAACTATGGAATAGACAAGACCTACACCTTCATCAGTGAAAGTTACTGAAAACCACATATTTCCCCCAGAGGAATATATCTGACTAGTAAGAATCTTAAAACCTATGAATTGATATGTCTCCATAAGGGAATCAAGTGTGTCTAGACTGGCATAAACATGTCACAGAGAATCAGCTCAAACCCACTATAAAAGGAATTTCAAAAACAAAACAAAAAAACAGGAAAATTCTTTACAATTCCTTCAGGGTCTCTGATGAAACCTGAAATGACCCTATCTACAATGACAGCTGGATGTGGCATAAGGCTGGACAGTTGGGACTGAGAAGATTGGTGAGATGGCGTGAGCAAATGCAGACCCTTTAAAGCAATAATGCATGGCACCCATTCCCTGGGTCCCAACTCTCCAGGTTGAAGGGAATATTAGTATAGCTATAACATGTATGGGAAACCTAGAGAATGGACACACTGTGAATATGAAAGATTTCTAAAACTCAACAAATAGTCCCTCTCATGGTGCTCTGGTTTGATTTTCCACTCCTTTAGTGTCAATCTCTCAACTTGGAGAGACAGCCCCTTTAACCTCCTGGTTCGCACAGGTTGCCAATTTGGCAGAGGATGAAAGGGAAGAGGGAGAACCAATGAGAGAGTAGCTCTTAGGCATTTGGACGGGCACATATCACTCTAATTTCCCGGCAGGAAGAAGAATTAACCAAAGCCTCAGCCACCAACCTGGAACCAGTACAGGTCCTGAACAAAACTTTTGGACTTGCGGTCAGCTCACAAAAAACGAGTTTAATAATAGAGCTCAGGGGCACAGCAACTCACAAACTGGCAGAGTAATAAAAGACAACTATCATCCAAAAATCTGTTGAGGGAAGGCAACGAGGCGGACTTGAAAGCCAGGCAAAATAGCAGGAAACAGATTTCGAGAGGTACGTTGGAATCGCCTTTAAAGCACAGGAAGACGGGCACAACTTCAACAATGGTCCACTTGACCAAAAAGGGCGTATGCGTTTTCTCCTGAATATATTCAGGAGAAAACGCATACGCCCTTTTTGACCAAGCAAGCAAGCGGGCAATGCAAATCTTAACTACAAAGAAGTATCACTTCCGACCATTCAAAAGGGACATCCACAAAATGTGTAAAATTCAGAAAGGCCAGACATGCCCTGGAGAACAGACAGGCTTCTTGTGCTGATGCGAGTGATGTAAATTGCCATCTGCCTCTCTGGAGGAGTTCATTGTGTTCCCTAAAACAAGTAAACAACAGAGCTACAGAGCCAAGGGCACTTCCAGTCTAGGGAATATACATTGGGAAAACTGAAAATCAATAAGACAGAGCCACCCCAATATTTAGGGCTGCACTGCTTACAAGAACCTCAACTTGGGTACACCATAAATATCCCAGGAAAGATAAAAATGGTTCAAAACATTGTGGTACTTACATACAATGGAATATCTCTCACCCATACAATCAATGTCACAAGAACAGTAGCAGCAAAATGAGAGGATTCAGGTACGATGATTCTAAGTGTAATACGTCACACAGAAAAAGAAACTTATCATAAGATATCACTTATGAAGATCCTGTAAACATGGCTACACTTGAACTGAGTTAGGAAAGAGAACAGAGTCTCACATTCGGTAAACACTCTTATTCCTGCTTAAGGGGGAAGGAGAGGTGGGGTGATGCATAAAACCAGAGTTTGATATAAGCACAGGTACCATTCCAAAAACCAACTAAGGAATAGACAAGACCTATACCTTCCTCAGAGAAAGGGATTCAAAACACAATATTTCCCACAGAGGAATATATCTGACTAGTAAGAATCTTAAAACCTATGTATTGATATCTCTCCGTAAGGGAATCAAGTGTGTCTAGACTGGCATAAACATGGCAGCGAGAATCAGCTCAAACCCACTATGAAAAGGAATTACAAAAACAAAACAAAACAAAAAAGGAAATTCTTCACAATTCCTTCAAGATCTCTGATGAAACCTGGAATGACCCTATCTACAGTGACAGCTGGATGTGGCATAAGGCTGGACACTTGGGAATGAGAAGATTGGTAAGATTGGGTGAGCAAATGCAGACCCTTTAAAGCAATAATGCATGGCACCAATTCCCTGGGTCCCAATTCTCCAGGTTGATGGGAATATTACTACAGCTATAATATGTACGGGAAACCTAGAGAAAGGACACACTGTGAATACGAAAGGTTTCTAAAACTCAACGAATAGTCCTGCTCCTGGTGCTTCCGTTTGACTTTCCAACTGCTTTACTATCAATCTCCCAACTTGGAGAGACAGCCCCTTTAACCTACTGGTTCGCACAGGATGCCAGTTTGGCTGAGGATGAAAGTGAAGAGGGAGAACCAATGAGAGAGTAGCTGTTAGGCATTTGGACGGGCACATGTCTATCTAATTTCCCAGCAGGAAGAAGTATTAACCAAAGTCTCAGGCCCCCATCGGAATCCAGTATAGGTCCTGAACGAAAATTTTGGACTTGCGGTCAGCTCACAAAAAACGAGTAGAATAATGGAGCTCAGGGGCACAGCAATTCACAAATTGGCAGAGTAATAAAGGACAAATATCATCAAAAATCTGGTGAGGGAAGGCAACGAGGTGGACTTCAAAGCTAGGCAGAATAGCAGGAAACAGATTTCAAGTGGTACGTTGGAATTGAATTTAAAGCACAGGATGAGGGGCACAACTTCAACAATGTTGCACTTGAGCAAAAAGGGCATATGCTTTTTCTCCTGAATATATTCAGGAGAAAACGCATACGCCCTTTTTGGCCAAGCAATCAAGCGGGAAATGCAAATCTGCACTACAAAGAAGTATCACTTCCGACTGTTCAAAAGGGACATCCACAAAATGTGTAAAATCCAGAAAGGCAAGACCGGCCCTGGAGAACAGGGAGGCTTGTTTTGCTGATGGGCGGGTTGTAAACTGCCAACTGCATCTCTGGAGGAGTGCATTGTGTTCCCTAAAACAAGTAAAGAACAGAGCTACAGAGCCAAGGGCACTTCCAGTCTAGGGAATATACCTTGGGAAACCTGAAAATCAATAAGACAGAGCCACCCCAAAATTTAGGGGTGCACTGCTTACAAGAACCTCAACTTGGGTACACCTTAAATATCCCAGGAAATATAAAAATGGTTCAAAAATTTGTGGTACTTCTGTACGATGGAATATCCCTCAGCCATGCAATCAATGGCATAAGACCAGTAGCAGCAAAATGAGAGGATTGAGGTATGATGCTTCTAAGTGAAATAAGTCACACAGAAAAAGAAACTTATATTAAGATATCACTTATGAAGATCCTGTAAACATGGCTACACTGGAACTCAGTTAAGAAAGAGAACAGAGTCTCATCTTTGGAAAACAATCTGATGCCTGCTTAAGGGGGAATGAGAGGTGGGGTGATTCATAAAACCAGAGTTTGATATAAGCACAGGTACCGTTCCAAACACAAACTATGGAATAGACAAGACCTACACCTTCGTCAGTGAAAGGGACCCGAGGCATCTGTGAGTAACCGTGAGCTGAGCCCCAGGCCAGCTGCTGTTGAAGTTTTCCCACCCTTCCCAGGTAAAACACCTGAATATGTACAAGGGCTTGAAAGCCTAGAGGAAGGGGCGTGGAGCCACACCAGCGACAGCACACAGGCCAACTTGGTGCCTGCAGGCCAGCCAGTATGGTCCTGGACCTGGTCGCTCTTCTGGAAGCTTTCCATTGCCTTGCCTGAGATACCCCTCCTGTGCCGGCACCCACTGCTTTTTTCCTTCCTCACCTCTGTCCGGAGAGAAATTCCAGTGGAAGGTATGTGTGCCACATCCTCTTCTTTACAGGTGGAAGCCTGGCAACTCCTGCAGAATGTCCAGCAGAGACCCACTCACACCGGGCCACCAACAAAGCCATGGCCCCTCACTCCCTCCCAACAGCACAGCCCCGAGACTGCTGACGGGGCAGAGAATATGGAGTCAGCCACAGCTTCAGGGGCTATTGCTGCCTGCAGCGCTGTTTATATTGACCTCAACCCAGGCACACCTGGGGAGGGCCGGCCAGCAGTGTCAGGCTACCCAGGTCAGCTAATCCTCAGCCCTCAGGGAATCACATTGTTGAAAATGGACCTCGCTAAGGCAGAATAGAAGCCAAGGAATAAAAGGACACAATGCCATTTGCAGCACCGTAGGTGTGTCTAGAGGTAAGCACGTGAGTTGTTGTAAGTCAGAAAGTGAAAGACACATATCATATCATATCTCTTATAGGTGTGACCGAAAAATGGATAACAGGGCAGATATTTCCACGGAGAAGGGCAATCAGAGATTCATTCAACAAACTTATGGTTCACCAATGGAAAGGTGTGAGGATTGGTTTCATTATGTTATTGGGGTTAACAGACATATACAAACACAGGTGACATATAGAATCACCAAAGACCTACAGAATACAAAGAGAAGACTACTCAACATTCTGTCATAAGGTACATAGGAAAAGGATCCCAGGAAGAACAGACATATGTGTATGTGTAAAAGAACCACATCTTCCACACCTACAACAAGCCAAACATTGTAATCAAATTTGCTGTAATAAAAAATAAAAAATTAAATTAAAAACACGAACAAGAAGTAGTGAGACAAACTTGAGGGGCATTCTCCTGGCACATTCCATTCTAAATTCCAATCTAGAACACGACTTCCATTGAGGCTCTGTTGCCCCAGTAACCAGATTTGGTAAGGGAGACCTGCTGCCACCTTGTGGCCGTTTCACACAACAGCAGCTTTAATCCCAGCGCTAATGGTCAGTTGATATTCAAAATCATTGCAGGCCTGTAAATGACACCTGCCCTGAAAACAAATCCTGGGTTCATATATCGACCAAAAAATTCAAAGGACGTCCATATTTCAAAACGACAGTTTCAAAAGGCATATTTTACACACATTAGTGTTCTGCTTCTTTTTCTTTCTTTCTTTTTTTGTTAAGAAAACGGGAATGGCAAAAAGCATCTCTCAGAATGGGCGAAAATATTTGCAAACGAATCAATGGACAAAGGTTTAATCTCCAATATATATAAAGAGCTCATGCAGCTTAATATTAAAAAAAACAAACAACCCAATACAAAAATGGGCAGAAGATCTAAAGAGACGTTTCTTCAAAGAAGACACAGAGATGGCCAAGACACACATGAAAAGCTGCTCAACATCACTAATTATTAGAGAAATGCAAATCAAAACTACAGTGAGGTATCACCTCACACCTGTTACAATTGGCATCATCAGAAAATCTACAAACAACGAATTCTGGGGAGGGTGTGGACAAAAGGATCCCTCTTCCACTAGTGGTGGAAATGTAAATTGATACAGTCACGATGGAGAACAGTATGGAGTTTCCTTAAAAAAAACAGAAATAGAATTACCATATGATCCAGCAATCCCACTTCTGGGCATATACCCAGAGAAAACCATAAATCAAAAAGGCACATTCACCACAATGCTCATTTCAGCACTATTTAAGATAGCCAGGTAATGGAAGCAACCTAAATACCCACAGACAGACGAATGGATAAAGATGTGGTACATATATAAAATGGAATATTACTCAGCCATAAGAAGGAATGAAACTGGGTCATTTGTAGAGACGTCGATGGATCTAGAGACTGTCATACAGAATGAAGTAAGTCAGAAAGAGACAAACAAATATTGTATATTAATGCATATATGTGGAACCTAGAAAAATGGTACAAATGAACTGGTTTGCAGGGAAGAAATAGAGACACAGAGGTAGAGAACAGACGTATGGACACCAAGTGTGGGAAGCCATGGGGAGGTGGTGTTGGGGTGAATTGGGAGATTGGGATTGACCTGTATACATGTATATGCATAAAATACATAACTAATAATAACCTGCTGTATAAAAAAATAAATAAAATTAAATTTCAAAATTTTAAAAAATAAAATTTAAAAATAAAACAGAAAAAAGTTCTTCCCTTCACACAGATGTATTTATATGAATGAATTATTTCCATGCTTATATCTATAAATACATAAAAGAGGAATAAAATCTAACTTGAAGCAAAAAAGAAAAAAAAAACCTGAACCCACGAGTTAGACAGAGGAAAACACAATCAGGGCACTTGCTCCATCGGTAAACAATTCTGAATTTGGTCAGAGGTGGGGAATCATCTCCCATAGAGCCAGCAGCCCACTCCTACGCAAGGAGCGTCCTCATTGCAAAGCTGGGGGCAATGCCGAGACATCTGTGAGTAACCGTGAGCTGAGCCCGAGGCCAGCTGCTCTTGAACTTTTCCCACCCTTCCCAGGTAAAACACCTGAATATGTACAAGGGCTTGAAAGCCTAGAGGAAGGGGCGTGGAGCCACACCAGCGACAGCACTCAGGCCAAATTGGTGCCTGCAGGCCAGCCAGGATGGTCCTGGCCCTGGGCGCTCTTCTGGAAACTTTCCATTGCCCTGCCTGAGATACCCCTACTGTCCCGGCACCCACTGCTTTTTTCCTTCCTCACCTCTGTCCGGAGAGAAATTCCAGTGGATGGTAGAGGTGACACATCCTCTTCTTTACAGGTGGCAGCCTGGCAACTCTTGCAGAAAGTCCAGAAGAGACCCACTCACACCGGGCCACCCACAAAGCCGTGGCCCCTCAATCCCTCCCACCAGCACAGCCCCGAGACTGCTGACGGGGCAGAGCATATGGAGTCAGGCACAGCTTCAGGGGCTATTGCTGCCTGCAGCGCTGTTTATATTGACCTCAACCCAGGCACAACTGGGGAGGGCCGGCCGGCAGGGTCAGGCTACCCAGGTCAGCTAATCCTCAGCCCTCAGGGAATCACATTGTTGAAAATGGACCTCGCTAAGGCAGAATAGAAGCCAAGGAATAAAAGGACATAATGCCATTTGCAGCACCGTAGGTGTGACTAGAGGTAATCACGTGACTTTTAGTAAGTCAGAAAGTGAAAGACACATATCATATCATATTTCTTATAGGTGTGACCAAAAAATGGATATCAGGGCAGATATTTCCACGGAGAAGGGCAATCACAGATTCATTCAACAAACTTATGGTTCACCAATGGAAAGGTGTGAGGATTTGTTTCATTATGATATTGGGGTTAACAGACATATACAAACACAGGTGACATATATAATGACCAAAGGCCTACAGAATACCAAGAGAAGACTACTCAACATTCTGTCATAAGGTACATGGGAAAAGGATTTCAGGAATAACAGACATATGTGTATGTGTAAAAGAGCCACATCTTCCACACCTAGAACAAGCCAAACACTGTAATCAAATTGCCTGTAATAAAAAATAAAAAATTAAATTAAAAACACGAACAAGAAGTAGTGAGACAAACTTGAGGGGCTTTCTCCTGGCACATTCCATTCTAAATTCCAATCTAGAACACGACTTCCATTGAGGCTCTGTTGCCCCAGTAACCAGATTTGGTAAGGGAGACCTGCTGCCACCTTGTGGCCGTTTCACACAACAGCAGCTTTAATCCCAGCGCTAATGGTCAGTTGATATTCAAAATCATTGCAGGCCTGTAAATGACACCTGCCCTGAAAACAAATCCTGGGTTCATATATCGACCAAAAAATTCAAAGGACGTCCATATTTCAAAACGACAGTTTCAAAAGGCATATTTTACACACATTAGTGTTCTGCTTCTTATTCTTTCTTTCTTTTTTTGTTAATAAAACGGGTATGGCAAAAAACATCCCTCAGAATCGGCGAAAATATTTGCAATCGAATCAATGGACAAAAGTTTAATCTCCAATATATATAAAGAGCTCATGCAGCTTAATATTAAAAAAACAAACAACCCAATACAAAAATGGGCAGAAGATCTAAAGAGACGTTTCTTCAAAGAAGACACAGAGATGACCAAGACTCACATGAATAGCTGCTCAACATCACTAATTATTAGAGAAATGCAAATCAAAACTACAATGAGGTATCACCTCACACCTGTTACAACTGGCATCATCAGAAAATCTACAAACAACGAATTCTCGGGAGGGTGTGGACAAAAGGATCCCTCTTCCACTAGTGGTGGAAATGTAAATTGATACAGTCACGATGGAGAACAGTATGGAGTTTCCTTAAAAAAACTAGAAATACAATTACCATAGGATCCAGCAATCCCACTTCTGGGCATATACCCAGAGAAAACCATAAATCAAAAAGGCACATTCACCACAATGCTCATTTCAGCACTATTTACGATAGCCAGGTAATGGAAGCAACCTAAATACCCACAGACAGACGAATGGATAAAGATGTGGTACATATATAAAACGGAATATTACTCAGCCATAAGAAGGAATGAAACTGGGTCATTTGTAGAGACGTCGATGGATCTAGAGACTGTCATACAGAATGAAGTAAGTCAGAAAGAGAAAAACAAATATTGTATATTAATGCATATATGTGGAACCTAGAAAAATGGTACAGATGAACTAGTTTGCAGGGAAGAAATAGAGACACAGAGGTAGAGAACACACGTATGGACGCCAAGTGTGGGAAGCCATGGGGAGGTGGTGTTGGGATGAGTTGGGAGATTGGGATTGATCTGTATACATGTATATGCATAAAATACATAACCAATAAAAACTTGCTGTATAAAAAAATAAATAAAATTAAATTTCAAAATTTAAAAAAATAAAATGTAAAAATAAAACAGAAAAAAGTTCTTCCCTTCACACAGATGTATTTATATGAATGAATTATTTCCATGCTTATATCTATAAATACATAAAAGAGGAATAAAATCTAACTTGAACCAAAAAAGAAAAAAAAAACCTGAACCCACGAGTTAGACAGAGGAAAACACAATCAGGGCACTTGCTCCAGCGGTAAACAATTCTGAAATTGGTCAGAGGTGGGGAATCATCTCCCATAGAGCCAGCAGCCCACTCCTACACAAGGAGCGTCCTCATTGCAAAGCGGGGTGCCATGCCGAGGCATCTGTGAGTAACCGTGAGCTGAGCCCCAGGCCAGCTGCTGTTGAACTTTTCCCACCCTTCCCAGGTAAAACACCTGAATATGTACAAGGGCTTGAAAGCCTAGAGGAAGGGCCGTGGAGCCACACCAGCGACAGCACGCAGGCCAACTTGGTGCCTGCAGGCCAGTCAGGATGGTCCTAGCCCTGGGCGCTCTTCTGGAAGCTTTCCATTGCCCTGCCTGAGATATCCCTACTGTCCCGGCACCCACTGCTTTTTTCCTTCCTCACCTCTGTCCGGAGAGAAATTCCAGCGGAAGGTATGGGTGACACATCCTCTTCATTACAGGTGGAAGCCTGGCAACTCCTGCAGAAAGTCCAGCAGAGACCCACTCACACCGGGCCACCCACAAAGCTGTGGCCCCTCACTCCCTCCCAACAGCACAGCCCCGACACTGCTGACGGGGCAGAGAATATGGAGTCAGGCACAGCTTCAGGGGCTATTGCTGCCTGAAGTGCTGTTTATATTGACTTCAACCCAGGCACACCTGGGGAGGGCCGGCCGGCAGGGTCAGGCTACCCAGGTCAGCTAATCCTCAGCCCTCAGGAAATCACATTGTTGAAAATGGACCTCGCTAAGGCAGAATAGAAGCCAAGGAATAAAAGGACACAATGCCATTTGCAGCACCGTAGGTGTGTCTAGAGGTAATCACGTGACTTTTAGTAAGTCAGAAAGTGAAAGACACATATCATATCATATCTCTTATAGGTGTGACCGAAAAACGGATACCAGGGCAGATATTTCCACGGAGAAGGGCAATCAGAGATTCATTCAACAAACTTATGGTTCACCAATGGAAAGGTGTGAGGATTGGTTTCATTATGATATTGGGGTTAACAGACATATACAAACACAGGTGACATATATAATCACCAAAGACCTACAGAATACCAAGAGAAGACTACTCAACATTCTGTCATAAGGTACATGGGAAAAGGATCCCAGGAAGAACAGACATATGTATATGTGTAAAAGAACCACATCTTCCACAACTACAACAAGCCAAACATTGTAATCAAATTTGCTGTAATAAAAAATAAAAAAATAAATTAAAAACATGAACAAGAAGTAGTGAGACAAACTTGAGGGGCTTTCTCCTGGCACATTCCATTCTAAATTCCAATCTAGAACACGACTTCCATTGAGGCTCTGTTGCCCCAGTAACCAGATTTGGTAAGGGAGACCTGGTGCCACCTTGTGGCCATTTCACACAACAGCAGCTTTAATCCCAGCGCTAATGGTCAGTTGATATTCAAAATCATTGTAGGACTGTAAATGACACCTGCCCTGAAAACAAATCCTGGGTTCATATATCGACCAAAAAAATTAAAAGGACGTCCATATTTCAAAACGACAGTTTCAAAAGGCATATTTTACACACATTAGTGTTCTGCTTCTTTTTCTTTCTTTCTTTTTTTGTTAAAAAAAAAGGGGAATGGCAAAAAGCATCCCTCAGAATGGGCGAAAATATTTGCAAACGAATCAATGGACAAAAGTTTAATCTCCAATATATATAAAGAGCTCATGCAGCTTAATATTAAAAAAACAAACAACCCAATACAAAAATGGGCAGAAGATCTAAAGAGACGTTTCTTCAAAGAAGACACAGAGATGGCCAAGACGCACATGAAAAGCTGCTCAACATCACTAATTATTAGAGAAATGCAAATCAAAACTCCACTGAGATATCACCTCACACCTGTTACAATTGGCATCATCAGAATATCTACAAACAACGAATTCTGGGGAGGGTGTTGACAAAAGGATCCCTCTTCCACTAGTGGTGGAAATGTAAATTGATACAGTCACGGTGGAGAACAGTATGGAGTTTCCTTAAAAAAACTAGAAATAGAATTACCATATGATCCAGCAATTCCACTTCTGGGCATATACCCAGAGAAAACCATAAATCAAAAAGGCACATTCACCACAATGCTCATTTCAGCACTATTTGCGATAGCCAGGTAATGGAAGCAACCTAAATAGCCACAGACAGACGAATGGATAAAGATGTGGTACATATATAAAATGGAATATTACTCAGCCATAAGAAGGAATGAAACTGGGTCATTTGTAGAGACGTCGATGGATCTAGAGACAGTCATACAGAATGAAGTAAGTCAGAAAGAGAAAAACAAATATTGTATATTAATGCATATATGTGGAACCTAGAAAAATGGTACAGATGAACTGGTTTGCAGGGAAGAAATAGAGACAGAAGTAGAGAACAGACGTATGGACACCAAGTGTGGGAAGCCATGGGGTGGTGGTGGTTGGATGAGTTGGGAGATTGGGATTGACCTGTATACATGTATATGCATAAAATACATAACTAATAATAACCTGCTGTATAAAAAAATAAATAAAATTAAATTTCAAAACTTTAAAAAATAAAATTTAAAAATAAAAGAGGAAAAAGTTCTTCCCTTCACACAGATGAATTTATATGAATGAATTATTTCCATGCTTATATCTATAAATACATAAAAGAGGAATAAAATCTAACTTGAACCAAAAAAGAAAAAAAAAAAACTGAACCCAGCAGATAGACAGAGGAAAACCCTATCAGGGCACTTGTTCCAGTGATAAACAATTCTGAAATTGGTCAGAGGTGGGGAATCATCTCCCATAGAGCCAGCAGCCCACTCCTATGCAAGGGGCGTCCTCATTGCAAAGCTGGGGACAATGCTGAGACATTTGTGAGTAATCGTGAGCTGAGCCCCAGGCCAGCTGCTCTTGAACTTTTCCCACCCTTCCCAGGTAAAACACCTGAATATGTACAAGGGCTTGAAAGCCTAGAGGAAGGGGCGTGGAGCCACACCAGCGACAGCACACAGGCCAACTTGGTGCCAGCAGGCCAGCCAGGATGGTCCTGGCCCTGGGCGCTCTTCTGGAAACTTTCCATTGCCCTGCCTGAGATACCCCTCCTTTCCCAGCACCCACTGCTTTTTTCCTTCCTCACCTCTGTCCGGAGAGAAATTCCAGTGGATGGTAGAGGTGACACATCCTCTTCTTTACAGGTGGAAGCCTGGCAACTCCTGCAGAAAGTCCAGCAGAGACCCACTCACACCGGGCCACCCACAAAGCCATGGCCCCTCACTCCCTCCCACCAGCACAGCCCCAAGACTGCTGACGGGGCAGAGAATATGGAGTCAGGCACAGCTTCAGGGGCTATTGCTGCCTGCAGCGCTGTTTATATTGACCTCAACCCAGGCACACCTGGGGAGGGCCGGCCGGCAGGGTCAGGCTACCCAGGTCAGCTAATCCTCAGCCCTCAGGGAATCACATTGTTGAAAATGGACCTCGCTAAGGCAGAATAGAAGCCAAGGAATAAAAGGACACAATGCCATTTGCAGCAATGTAGGTGTGTCTAGATGTAATCACGTGACTTGTAGTAAGTCAGAAAGTGAAAGACACATATCATATCATATTTCTTATAGGTGTGACCAAAAAATGGATACCAGGGCAGATATTTCCACGGAGAAGGGAAATCACAGATTCATTTAACAAACTTATGGTTCACCAATGGAAAGGTGTGAGGATTTGTTTCATTATTATATTGGGGTTAACAGACATATACAAACACAGGTGACATATATAATGACCAAAGACCTACAGAATACCAAGAGAAGACTACTCAACATTCTGTCATAAGGTACATGGGAAAAGGATTTCAGGAATAACAGACATATGTGTATGTGTAAAAGAGCCACACCTTCCACACCTACAACAAGCCAAACACTGTAATCAAATTACCTGTAATAAAAAATAAAAAATTAAATTAAAAACACGAACAAGAAGTAGTGAGACAAACTTGAGGGGCTTTCTCCTGGCACATTCCATTCTAAATTCCAATCTAGAACACGACTTCCATTGAGGCTCTGTTGCCCCAGTAACCAGATTTGGTAAGGGAGAACTGCTGCCAGCTTGTGGCCGTTTCACACAACAGCAGCTTTAATCCCATCGCTAATGGTCAGTTGATATTCAAAATCATTGCAGGCCTGTAAATGACACCTGTCCTGAAAACAAATCCTGGGATCATATATCGACCAAAAAATTCAAAGGATGTCCATATTTCAAAACGACAGTTTCAAAAGGCATATTTTACACACATTAGTGTTCTGCTTCTTTTTCTTTCTTTCTTTTTTTGTTAAAAAAAAACGGGAATGGAAAAAAGCATCCCTCAGAATGGGCGAAAATATTTGCAAACGAATAAATGGACAAAGGTTTAATCTCCAATATATATAAAGAGCTCATGCAGCTTAATATTAAAAAAACAAACAACCCAATACAAAAATGGGCAGAAGATCTAAAGAGACGTTTCTTCAAAGAAGACACAGAGATGGCCAAGACGCACATGAAAAGCTGCTCAACATCACTAATTATTAGAGAAATGCAAATCAAAACTACAATGAGGTATCACCTCACACCTGTTAGAATCGGCATCATCAGAAAATCTACAAACAACGAATTCTGGGGAGGGTGTGGGCAAAAGGATCCCTCTTCCACTAGTGGTGGAAATGTAAATTGATACAGTCACGATGGAGAACAGTATGGAGTTTCCTTAAAAAAACTAGAAATAGAATTACCATATGATCCAGTAATCCCAATTCTGGGCATATACCCAGAGAAAACCATAAATCAAAAAGGCACATTCACCACAATGCTCATTTCAGCACTATTTACGATAGCCAGGTAATGGAAGCAACCTAAATACCCACAGACAGACGAATGGATAAAGATGTGGTACATATATAAAATGGAATATTACTCAGCCATAAGAATGAATGAAACTGGGTCATTTGTAGAGACGTCGATGGATCTAGAGACTGTCATACAGAATGAAGTAAGTCAGAAATAGAAAAACAAATATTGTATATTAATGCATATATGTGGAACCTAGAAAAATGGTACAGATGAACTGGTTTGCAGGGAAGAAATAGAGACACAGAGGTAGAGAACACACGTATGGACACCAAGTGTGGGAAGCCATGGGGAGGTGGTGTTGGGATGAGTTGTGAGACTGGGATTGACCTGTATACATGTATATGCATAAAACACATAACTAATAATAACCTGCTGTATAAAAAAATAAATAAAATTAAATTTCAAAATTTTTAAAAATAAAATTTAAAAATAAAACAGAAAAAAGTTCTTCCCTTCACACAGATGTATTTATATGAATGAATTATTTCCATGCTTATATGTATAAATACATAAAAGAGGAATAAAACCTAACTTGAACAAAAAAAGAAAAAAAAAAAACCTGAACCCACGAGTTAGACAGAGGAAAACACTATCAGGGCACTTGCTCCAGCGGTAAACAATTCTGAAATTGGTCAGAGTTGGGGAATCATCTCCCATAGAGCCAGCAGCCCACTCCTATGCAAGGAGCGTCCTCATTGCAAAGGGGGGGCCATGCCGAGGCATCTGTGAGTAACGGTGAGCTGAGCCCCAGTCCTGCTGCTGTTGAACTTTTCCCACCCTTCCCAGGTAAAACACCTGAATATGTACAAGATCTTGCAAGCTTAGAGGAAGGGCTGTGGAGCCACACCAGCGACAGCACACAGGACGACTTGGTGCCTGCAGGCCAATCAGGATGGTCCTGGCCCCAGATGCTCTTCTGAAAGCTTTCCATTTCCCTGCCTGAGATACCCCTCCTGCCACGGCCCCCACTGCTTTTTTACTTCCTCTCCTTTGCCTGGGGAGAAATTCCAGCGGCAGGTATCGGTGACACATCCTCTTCTTTAGCAGGTGGCAGCCTGACAACTCCTGCAGAAAGTCCAGCAGAGCCCCACTCACACCTGGCCACCCACAAAGCCACGGCCCCTCACTCCCTCCCACCAGCACAGCCCCGGCACTGCCTACGGGGCAGAGAATATGGCGTCAGTCACAGCTACAAGGGCTGTCGCTCACTGGAGAGCTCTTTATATTGCCCTCAACCCAGGCACACCTGTGGAGGGCTGGCAGGCAGTTTCAGGCTACCAAAATCAGCCAATTCTCACCCCTCAGGGGCTCACAGTTGCAGAAAATGAAACTTGCTAAACGGGCCAGGCCCTAGGAACAGGTGTGGGCTCTTGAGAGTCAGGATAGACAAGGGGCTGCAGCTGCGGCTTGTTTTCTTATCATTTTATCTGGTCCATGAGTGGAAAACAACTTCAAGAAGACACTATCCTAATGAGAGGAACCCAGGAGTCAGGGAGAGGAGTGATGGTGGGTGGAGACAGAGGCCTGGTGCCCTGGCTGCAGTGGAAGTGTCTGGAAGACCAGGCAGAAAGAGCCTGCAGAGAGTGATAGCCATGGTCACAGACCTGTCAGAACTGCTGTTTGTTAGTTCAAGTCCTGCTCTGAGGTATTCTGTGTCAGCTGTGAGCGACAGGTGAGCAGGGGGTTCTCTGCAAGGTGGGCTATGTGCACAGTTCCTGTGTGTCCAGCCCTGCTGGGGTACCTGCCCAGGGGAGCTCCGTATCCTGGGAAGGGCCTGAGTAGGAGAGCCCAATGGGCTGCTGGGTAGCTGCAGAGGTGAGCTCCATACCCTGGGAGGGACTTGACCACGAGAGCCCCGTGGGCTGTGGGGTAGGGGTGCAGCCCAGGTGAGCTCCATATCCTGAGATTGGCCTGACCACGAGAGCCCCATGGGCTGCTGGAGACCTGATAAAGTATATCAGGACAGTCAGTGAAGCCACCGAGGATATACATCCAGTAGCTCCTATTTCCTACTCCCTGCTGGTCATTCTACCTTCCACCAGGCCATGGCATTCTGTATTAGACTTCAATGATGCCTTCTTCTGTATTCCATTAATCTCAGAGTCACAAGAATTTTTGGCTTGTGAGTGGCAGGACACAACATGCAACAAAAGCAATAATGCTGGGCCGTCCTGCCACAATGGTTCAAAAATCCCCACACCATCATTGGGGAAATGTCCTCTAAAGACCTAAAAGTTCAACCTCTTTAAAAGGGAACCCTCCTTCAATATGCAGATGACATTCTGATCGCCAGGCCTACTAAAGACGCCTCTGAACTACCTAGCCAAGAAAGGATAGAAGGTGTCCAAGAAAAACGCTCAAATATCCCAGGCTAAGGTGACATGCCTGGGCTTCATTCTCACAGATATTCGGAGAAACGCATCCCAGGATAGGGAAGAAGCCATTTGCAGCCTTACGTCTTCTAAAACTAGAAGACAGCTTAGGGGTTCCTGGGGAGGCCAAGGTTTTCTGCATCTGGATCCCTAACTACAGTGTCATAGCTGGGACTCTACATGAAAAACTGACACGAAAAGATGATGATCCTTTTGAATAGAATCCAGAAGCAGCCTTTCAAGAATGGAAAGAGCAGTCAATACAGACCCTTGCCCAGGAACTGCCTAATTTAGCTAAACCCTTTGACCTTTACATACCCGGTCAAAGGTTAATCCCCCTTGGAGCCTTAGTGCAAAAACTGGGACCACTTGAAATGGAGCAACACAAGAATGCCCTTCAGGTATGATAAACTATGGTCACCAAGGGCTTTGCCCACCGACTCATCAGGCCAGGATACTGGGGTATCTAAAAAGCTGGAAATCAGCAGCCCGAAGGCCAGCTCCCTCCTAAGGGAAAAGGACCCCACGTGGTGATCCTAACCACCCATCATGCCCTGAAGTTGCAGGGGTCGCTCTGTGGACACACTGACCTCGAGTGAGGAGGCCCTCCAACTCCAACCTCCAGAGAGATAAACGGGGGCAACGGGCCCCCAAGATGACTCGTGTGACCATCACTTGACCTGGAGTTTCTCTCAGAAAACGACAAGACTGTGCCCCGAAAGAGCAGACTACTGCTTGCAGGACTTACTGCACCCAGAGGGGAGCTAATAAGCTTGGCGGGGGAAACGTATATCATGCTTTCACCATAGAAAACCCTACAGACACCGCGGTGATGGTGGCCAATATGACCGGCTGGACTGCTGGCTACTTCTAAAGGCCGTTGACTCAGTGGACGTCATGGTCCTGGATCACCACTGACCCTGGACTGTCTGGGAGTTGCGCGGACAGGGCTCTGACACATGGTGCTGTTTGTACATTAATTCAGGGACCTAATTAAAGAAAGCACAGACTACTGGTGAGAGCATCTAGTCTGGCAAAAACCGTCAGCCTAAGGTCGCCGAACATATGTGGGGTGGGGTGAAACCTGCCACCGCAGCATCTCTGCGCCTCTCTTTCCTGGACCCTTAAAGGTCATTAGAATCTGTAACACTTCCAATGCTGGTGCTCAGGCGGACGAGAAGTGAGGCAGGAGGCCTTGGGACAATCAACCTCACCAGGAGGCTGGAGGGGAGACGTTTTGCCCCTCCCCCCATGTATCAGGGCTCCCACCACAGCATGAAGCAGTTACAAAAGCGGGGTCTGCACCCTCAACACCCCAAGAATAAGGAACGGAACAAAAAGCAGAGGAGGTGTTCGTCTCCGGCAACGTTCATTAAATATTCCTGGGAGATAAAAAGAGAATCTGGGCAATAAAATAAAGTCTAACCTGTTTTTCCTTTGTGCTTTGTCTAATTTCACGTGCTCCTAGGGTTCCGCATGCAGAGGTCCCACACCCGGCACTTCAGACCCGATTTCCTAGTGCAGAATGGCTGGGTCGAAACCTTAGCTAGCGGGGTCCCATGCAGACTCCGCGGCATAGAGCCTGAGCTGCAGCCAACGCAGCCCTCGAGAGCTCCATCCCCTCCCTCCCACTGACGCTGCCGGGGACCCTACACAGCAGCCCAGCCCACAGCCCATGGGGGAGTGCACGCTCTCACCTCTCCATTCTGTTTTCAAAATAATGTTTCCTTTGCTTCTGAACCAAACTCAGTCTTGATCTGTTGGCTCCAATGACACTGGGCACGGGGACTCCTGTTGGGGTCCACTCGGGAGGATCAGTAACAGAAATTGAGAACATTGTAACTTCAATGAACAGATGTGTGAGCCAAACTGTAGTTAACATAGAGCAGTGTATAATGCTCGGGTAAAATAAGATGTTTCTAAGACTTACATTTGATATTTCCATCACTTTCCTATAAGCAAGTTCAGTGAAGACGTCTGTCTTATTTGTCAGGTCAACATTAGAGAAATGAAGTGATTTATTTCCATGGATGTACATCGAATACTCTTGGCTGAAGCTTCAATCTTGTTTTGAATGCTTTTCCATTGAAAATGATACCTCTCTTTCAGCTCCCCCATTTCTGAGAAGTATAAAATCTTATAATTTATTATTACCAAAGGGGAAAGGTAGGAGAAGGGATAAATTAACAGTTTGGGATTAACACATACACACTGCTATGTATAAAATAGATCATCAACAAGGAACTACTGTATAGCACAGTGAACTACACTGAATATTTTGCAATAACCTACAAGGGGAAATAATCTGAAAAATAATAGATATTTTTATTGACATCATCTATCAATGACAGATAAAATGTAACCTAAGCAAGGACGATGGTGAGCGCTTCTGACCCTGAAGATTTCAGTCATCTAAAGTTTGGGCTCTGCCTATTTCCCAAGGCCCTTAAAGGACATACGTGTAGCCGTAGCTTAAAAATTCCCCAGTTTGGGCTTCGGGGAGGCACTGATTTGGAAAAATCCCTGGTGTTCTCCTTACATGCACGGGACCCTTCCTACAGCTAAAACATGCCTGTCACACCTAGAGGATGGTACACCGTTTGATTGGAAAGAGTTTGGAAAAGGCACCTCATCTCCTCATCGCCTGGTGCTCGCGTTCAACCCTCCAGCATCTTTCCTAACAATCTCCTCACTTGGGGATATCAGCACCGTCAACATCCTGTTGCACACAGTTTGGAATTTGTCCAGAGGATGAAGCGGAAGGATGAGAAAAATTTAGAGACAAGTCTTAGGTGTTTGGACAGGCACATGCCACTCTAATTTCCAATCCAGAAGACAAATTCATCAAAGGCTAGAATTGCCCACGGAAACAGAATAGGGCTAGAGGAAATCCCGCTGTTTTGTGTCCAGTTTCCAAAAACACAAGTTGAAAAATGGAACTCAGGGGCACTAAAATTCATGAAACTGCAGAGTTGAAAATATCTATTGTCGAAAAATGTCTTGAGGTAAGTCACAGAAAAGGACTTGTAAGCAAGGGAGAGTGGCAGGAAACAGATTTGAAGAGGTAGAAAGGACTCCCCATTAAAGCACAAGAAAAGGGGCTGAACATCACCAATGATGCAGTTGGCCAAAATGGGTGTATGCATTTTTTCTGAATATATTCAAGTAAAGGCCATACACACTTTTTATCCAACCCAACAGGTGGGCACTGGAAATCAATATCACAAAATGTATCACTTCACATCAGTCAGAAGGGCCATCCACATAAAGTGTAAACACCAGAAATGCAGGACAGGGCGAGGAGAAAAGGGAGCCCTGTGAGGCTGATAGTGGAAATGTAATTTGCCAACGGCCACTCTGGAGAAGTGTATTGTGTTTGCTAAAACATCTAAAAAATGAGCTACAGAGCATAGGGCACTTGCACTCATGGGCGTGTACCTTGGGAAAAACAAAAATCGACAGAAAACAGGCACCCGAACGTTTACCACCTCTCTGTTAAAAAGGGCCTCAACTTGGATATAACCTAAATGTCCCTGGAAGGATAAAATGGATAAAAGAGATGGGGTACTTATGTAGAGTGGAATATTACTCATCCAGAAATCAATGAAATAAGGCCAGTTGTAACAACTCTGGAGGAGTTACATATGATCATTCTAAGTGACATATGTCAGAAAGAAAGAGACACATATCATAAGATGTCACTTAAAGGTGGAATCAAAAATGGCTACACATGAAATAAATTACAAAACAGAAACATAGTCAAATATGTAGAAAATAGACATAAGGCTGCTAAATGGGAAAGGTGGGGAATGGTGAGGTATTATCCAGGAGGTTGAAATTAGCAAAGATACCATTCCAAGTACCAAATTGAATAACTGACAAGGCCTACACGGTACCTCAAAGAACTGCACTCAGCCCACTCAAGTCACTGGAAAATAATACATATGACTGGTAAGCATCTGAAAAAGAAGTTATTGTTGTCTCACAGTACATGAATCAAGTGGATGTACAACAGCAAAAAACAGAGCTTTGAAAATCAGCTGTAACCAATATAAAAATAAATTTAAAACTATTTATAAAAACAGTGAGACAGACAAAAATTCTTACAACTTTTGTTGAAGGGCTACGATGTAACATGGATTGAACACATGTAGACCCACAGCAGGATGATTATATAAGGCTGGAAGCTATGCACGCTAAGAGATGTTAGAGAGGCTGGGTGAGGAAATGCAGACCTTTTAAAGTAATACTGCCTGGTACCCATTCCATGGGTCCCAAATCTGCAGGTTCAAGGGAATCTTCTGACAGCGAAAACATGCCTGGGAAACCGAGATGAATGTACACCGTGTGCTCAGGAAAGGTGTCTAAAATGCACCTCATTTTTGATCTCCTGGTGCTGGGGTTCGCCATTCCAGCCACATTACTAACAATCTCCCCACTTGGAGAATCAGCACCTTTAACCTCCTGTTTCAAACAGTTTGCAATTTGTGCAGAGGATAAATGGGAAGAGGGGGAACCAATGAGAGATTAGCTGTAGGACTTTTGACAGGCACATGTCACTCTAATTTCCCATTAGGAAGAAGAATTAACCAAAGGCTCAGCCTGCCTCCCCAGAACCAGAATAGGGCCAGAAGTAATCCAAATGTTTGGCGGCCAGCTCACAAAAAAAGCGAGTTGCGAAATGGAGCTCAGGAGCAGACAATTCAAAGACCTGCAAAGATATAAATGATAACCAACGTCCAAAAATATATTCAGGTAAGGTAACGAAGAGGATCTGAATGAGAGGCAGAATTGCAGGAAACAGATTTCAAAAGGTAGATTGTACTCACATTTAAAGCATATGAAAAGCAGCAGAATTTCTAAAATGATGCGGTTGGGCAAAAGGGTGTATGCGTTTTTTTCGTGAATATCTTCAGGAAAAAAACACATGCAGAGTTTTTGGCCAACCAAGCAAGAGGGAAATGCAAATCCGCACAACAAAGAAGTCTCAATTTCCACTGCTCAGAAAGGCCATCCAAAAAATGTGTACAAACCAGAAATGCAGGACAGGCCATGGAAAACAGGGAGCCTAGTCACGCTGATGGGTGGGGTATAAATATCCAAGAGCCACTCTGAAGAAGTGTATGCTGCTTTTAAAACATCTAAAATACAAAGCCCCGGAGCAAGGGGACTTCAACTCATGGACATATAACTTGGGAAGACTAAATGTCAATAAGACACAGGCACCCCAAAGTTTAGGGCTGCTCTGCATACAAGAACCTCAACTTTGGTACACCTAAAATATCCCAGGAAAAAGAGAAATGCATAAAGAACTTGTGGTAATTTTGTACAACGGAATATCACTCAGACGTGAAGTCAATGTATATAAGGCCAGTAGCAGCATAATGAGTGGATTTACGTATGATGATTTTAAGGGAAATTAGTCACACAGAAAAAGAATCTTATCATAAGATATGACTTATAGAGGGAATGTCAATATCACAACACATGAACTGAATTAGGAAAGAGAACAGAGTCTCACATTTAGCAAAAATCTCTTATGCCTGCTTCAGGGGAAAGGAGAGGTGGGGTGATGCATAAAACCAGAGTTTGATATTAGCACAGGTACCATTCCATAAACCAAATACAGAATAGACAAGACCTACACCTTCCTCAGTGAACGGGACTCAACACCCCTATGCCCCACAGAGGAATATATCTGACTACTAAGAATCTTAAAACCTATGTATTGATATGTCTCCGTAAGGGAATCAATTGTGTCTAGACTGGCATAAACACGTCAGTGAAAATCAGCTCAACCCCATTATAAAAATGAATTTCAACAAACCCCCCAAAAACAGCGAAATTCTTACACAATTCCTTCAGGGGTTCTGATGAAACCTGGAATGACCCTATCTGCAAAGGCAGCTGGATGAGACATAAGGCTGGACACTTGGGACTGAGAGGACTGGTGAGATTGGGAGAGAAAATGCAGACCTTTTAAAGTAGTAATGCATGCCACCATTCCATGTGTCCCAAATGTCCAGGTAGAAGGGAATATCACTACAATTATAACATGTATGGGAAACCTAGAAAATGGACACCCTGTGATGGCGAAAGGTTTCTAAAACTCTGCAAATTTTTCCTCTCCTTGTGCTCCACTTTGACATTCCAACTGCTTTACTATCAATCTCCCAACTTAGGAGAGTCAGCCCCTATAACCTCCTGGTTCGCACAGTTTGCTAATTGTGCAGAGGATGAAAGGGAAGAGGGAGAACCAATCAGAGAGTAGATGTAGGCATTTGGACGGGCACATGTCACTCTAATTTCCCGGCAGGAAGAAGAATTAACCAAAGCCTCAGCCACCCACAGGGAACCAATATAGCCACCCCTGGAACCAGTATAGGTCTTGAAGCAAAATTGTGGATTTGCGGCCAGCTCACAAAGATGGGATTTGAAAATTGGAGCTCAGGGGCACAGCAATTCACAAACCTGCAGACTTATAAAGGACTACTCTCTTCCAAAAATCTGTTGAGGGAAGGAAATGAAGCGGCCTTGAAAATGAGGCAGAATTGCACAAAATATATTTCAAGAGGTAAATTGGAATCGCCTTTAAAGCACAGGAAAAGCATCCCAACTTGGACAGAGATGCACTTGGCCAAAAAGGGCGTATGCCTTTTCTCCTGAATATATTCAGAAGAAAACGCATACGCCCTTTTTGGCCAATCAAGCAAGCACGCAATACAAATCCACACTACAAAGAATTGTCACTTACCACCGGTCAAAAGGGACATCCGAATATCTGTAAAAACCAGAAAGGCAAGAGAGAGATGGCAAGGGCATGAAGCAATGTGATCCCAATGGTCATGGAGGATTGTGATGACAAGCGCATGGAGAATTGTGATGACAAGATTATGTACCATTTTGTTGACAAAGGCAAGGAGCATTATGATGACAAGGTTCATGGAGCACTGTGATGACAAGCATCACGGAGCATAGTGATTACAGGGGTCATGGAGCATTGGGATGACAAGCGATGGATCATTGTGATGACAATGGTCATGGAGCATTTTAATGACAAGAGTCCCGGATCATTGTGTTGTCAGGGTTCATGGAGCGTTGTGATGACAGTGGTCATGGAGCATTGTGATGACAGGGGTCATGGCGCATTGGGCTGAAAATGTCCATGGAGTACTGTGATGACAGGGGTCATGGAGCATTGTGATGACAAGGTACTGGAGCACTGTGATGAGAAGACCATGGAGCCTTGTGATGACAAGTCTCATGGAGCATTCTGATGAAAAGTGCCATGGAGCATTGTGATTACAGGGGTCTTGGAGCACTGTGATGACAAGGGCATGGAGCATTGGGATGAGAAGGCCATGGAGCGTACTGATGACATGCATCATGGAGCTTTGTGATGACAAGGGCATGGAGCATTGTGATTACAGCGGTCTTGGAGCACTGTGATGAAAAGGGCATGGATCATTGTGATGAAAACGGCATGGAGCCTTGTCATGACAGGGTTCAAGGAGCAAACTGACAACAAGTGTCAGGGAGCATTGTGATGACAAGGGTATTGAGTATTGTGATGACAAAGGTCATGGAGCATTGTGATGAGAAGACCATGGATAATTGTGATGACGAGCGTCATGGGGCGTTGTGATGATAAGTGTTATGGAACATATTGATCACAAGGATTTGGAGCCTTGTGATGACAGAGGTCATGGAGCATTTTGGTTTCATTGTGATGACAATAGCCTGAAGCATTATGATGATGGGCATGGTGCATTGTGATGACAGGGTTCATGGAGCATTGAGATGAAAAGGGGCATGGAGCATTGCGATTACAGGAGTCTTGGAGCATTGTGATGACAAAGGCATGGAACATCGTGAATGAGAAGGCCATGGAGCATTCTGTTGACATGCGTCATGGAGCTTTGTGATGACAAGTGCATGGAGCATTGTGATTACAGGGGTCTTGGAGCATTGTGATGACCAGGGTCATGGAGCCTTGTGATGACAAGGCTGTGGAACATTGTGATGGCAGGGGTCATGGAGCATTGTTATGACAGGGGTAATGGAGCATTGTGATGACAAGGGCATGGAGCATTGGTCTGAAAAGTTTCATGGATTATTGTGATGAGAGGGGGCAAGGAGCATTGTGATGACAAGGGTATGGAACACTGTGATACATGGGTCATGCAGGATTGTAATGACAAGCGCATGGAGCATTGTGATAAGAATGGCATCGAGCATTGTGATGAAAAGCATCATGGAGCCTGTGATGACAAGGGCATGGAACAATGTGATGAGAGGATTCATGGAGCATTGTGATGACAATGGCATGCAGCATTGTGATGACAAGGGTCATTGAGCTTTGTGATGACAAAGGTCATGGAGCATTTTGATGACAAGGGTGTGGTGCATTCTGTTGTGAAGGGCAGGGAGCATTGTGATGACAGGGGTTATGGAACATTGTGATGTCAGGGGAATGGAGCATTGTGATGATAAAGGCATGTAGCATTGTTGTGACAAGGGTCATGGAATATTGTGATGACAGGGGTGAGGGAGTATTGTGTTGACTAGTGATGGAACATTGTGATATCAGTGGTGAGAGAGCATTTTGATGAGAAGTGCATGGAGCAGTGTGATGACAAGGTTTATGGAGCATTGTGATGACAAAGATGTGGAGCATTGTGATGACAAGCACATGGCACATTCTGATGCCATAGGTCATGGAGTATTGTGCTAACAAAGGCATTGAGCATTGGGAGGACAAGGGTCACCGAGCATTGTGATGAAATATTCATGGAGCGCTGTGGTGACAAAGGTCACAGAGCCTTGTGATGACGAGGGCATGGACCATTGTGATGACAAAGGTCATGAAGCATTGTGATGACTGGAGTCACGGAGCATTGTGATGACAGGGGTCATAGAGCATTGTGATGAAAGGGCATGGAGCATTGTGATGACAGGGGCATGTTGCATTGGTTTGAAAAGTTTCCGGGATTATTGTGATGACAGTGGGCATGGCACATTGTGATGACAAGGGCATGGAGCATTGTGATGAGAAGGTCATGGAGTATTGTGAAGAAGGGTGTCAGGGAGCATTGTGATGAGATATGTCATGGTCCATTGCGATGACAATGGAATGGAGCATTGTGATGCCAAGTGTCATGGAGGATTGTGATGACAAAGGTAATGGAGCATTTTGATGACAAGCGCTTGGGGCATTGTGATGACAAGGGTCATGGCGCATTGTGATAACAAGGGCCATTGAGAATTTTGATGACATGTTCATGAAGCATTGTGATGACAATCACATGGAGCTTGCTGTGACAGGGATCATGGAGCATTGCGATGACAAGGGCATAGAGAATTGTGATGACAAAGCATGTAACACTGTGATGAAAAGCATCATGGAGCACAGTGATGCCAAGAACGTGGAGAATTGTGATGACAGGGGACATGGAGCATTGTGATGACCAGGGCATGGAGTATTGTGATGGAAAGACCGTGGAGCATTGTGATGAGAAGACCATGGATAATTGTGATGATGAGCGTCATGGAGCACTGTAATGACAAGGGGTATGGAACATTGTGATAACAGGGGTCATGGAGCATTGTGATGACAAGTTTCATGGAGCATTCTGATGACAAGCTTGTGGAGTATTTTGATGACAATGACATGGAGCATTTTGATGAAAATGGCATGGGGCATTGTGATGAAAAAGACATGGAGCCTTTTCATGAAAGTTTTCAGGGAGCATTCTGACGACAAGTGTCAGGGAGCATTGTGATGACAAAGGTCATAGAGAATTGTGACGACAAGGGCATGGAGTATTGTGATGACAAGCACATGGAGCTTGCTATGACGGGGTCATGGAGCATTGCGATGACAAGTGCATAGAGAATTGTGATGACAAAGCATGTAACACTGTGATGAGAAGTGTCATGGAGCATAGTGATGCCAAGATCGTGGACAATTGTGATGACAGGGGACATGGAGCATTGTGATGACCAGGGCATGGAGCATTGCGATGGCAAGATCGTGGAGCATTGTGATGAGAAGACCATGGATAATTGTGATGACGAGGGTCATGGAGCACTGTAATGACAAGGGGTATAGAGCACTGTGATGACAGTGGTCATGGAGCATTGTGATGACCGGGGACATGGAGCATTGTGATGCCCAAGGCATGGAGCACTGTGATGGCAAGACCGTGGAGCATTGTGATGAGAAGACCATGGATAATTGTGATGAGGAGCGTCATGGAGCACTGTAATGACAAGTGGTATGGAGCCTTGTGATGACAGGGGTCATGGAGCATTGTTATGACAGTGGTCATGGAGCATTGTGATGACAAGTGTCATGGAGCATTTTGATGACAAGGGCGTGGAGCATTGTGATGAGAAGACCATGGACAATTGTGATTACGAGTGTCATGGAGCACTGTAATGACAAGCAGTATGGAGCATTGTGATGACAGGGGTCATGGAGCATTGTAATGACTGGGGACATGGAGCATTGTGATGACCAGAGCATGGAGCATTGTGATGGCAAGACCGTGGAGCACTGTGATGAGAAGACCGTGGATAATTGTGATGACGAACATCATGGAGCACTGTAATGACAAGGGGCATGGAGCATTGTGATGACAGGTGTCATGGAGCATTGTGATGACAGGGGTCATGGATCATTGAGATGACAAGGGTCACGGAGCTTTCTGTTGACAAGCTTGTGGAGTATTGTGATGACAATGGCATGAAGCATTGTGATGAAAAGGGCATGGATCATTGTGATGAAAAAGGCATGGAGACTTGTCATGACAGGGTTCAATGAGCATACTGATGACAAGTGTCAGGGAGCATTGTGATGACAAGTGCATTGAGAATTGTGATGACAAAGGTCATGGAGCATTGTGATGTGAAGTCCATGGATAATTGTGATGACCAACGTCATGGAGCGTTGTGATGACAAGTGTTATGGAACATTGTGATCACAAGGGTTTGGAGCATTGTGATGAGAGAGGTCATGGAGCATTTTGATTTCATTGTGATGACAATAGCCTGAAGCATTATGATGATGGGCATGGTTCATTGTGATGACAGGGTTCATGGAGCATTGAGATGAAAAGAGGCATGGATCATTGTAATAACAAGGGTCTTGGAGCATTGTGATGACAAGGGCATGGAGTATTGTGATTAGAAGGTCATGGAGCATTCTGATGACATGCGTCAGGGAACTTTGTGATGACATGGGCATGGAGCATTGTGATTAGAGGGGTCTTGGAGCATTGTGATGACAAGGGCCATGGAGTCTTGTGATGACAAGGCCGTAGAATATTGTGATGGCAGGGGTCATGGAGCATTGTGATGACATGTGTAATGGAGCATTGTGATGACAAGGGCATGGAGCATTGGTCTGAAAAGTTTCATGGATTATTGTGATGAGAGTGAGCATGGAGCATTGTGATGACAAGGGCACGGAACACAGTGATACATGTGTCATGGAGGATTGCAATGACAAGGGCATGGAGAATTGTGATGACAAGCGTCATGGAGCTTTGTGATGACAACGGCATGGAGCAATGTGATGAGAGGTTTCATGGAGGTTTGTGATGACAATGGCATGGAGCATTGTGATTCTAAGGGTCATGGAGCTTTGTGATGACATAGGCCATGGAGCATTTTGATGACAAGGGTGTGGTGCATTGTGTTGAGAAGGGCTGGGAGCATTGTGATGACAGTGTCATGGAGCAATTGGATGAAAAGGGTCATGGAACATTTTGATGACAGTGTTTATGGAACATTGTGATGTTAGGGGTCATGGAGCATTGTGATGACAGGGGTTATGGAACATTGTGATGTCAGGGGTCATGGAGCATTGTGATGTCAGGGGTCATGGAGCATTGTGATGATAAGAGCATATAGCATTGTTGTGACAAGGGTCGTGGGACATTGGGATGACAGGGTGGAGGGAGTATTGTGTTGACTAGTAATGGAACATTTTGATATCAGTGGTGAGTGAGCATTTTGATGAGAGGTGCATGGAGCATTGTGATGACAAGGCTGTGGAGCATTTTGATGAGAAACGCAGGGCACATTGTGATGACATGGGTCATGGAACATTGTGCTGACAAACGCATGGAGCATTGTGATGACAAGGTTTATGGAGCATTGTGATGACAACGATGTGGAGCATTGTGATGACAAGCGCATGGCACATTTGATGCCATGTGTCATGGAGTAATGTGCTGACAAAGGCATGGAGCATTGTGATGAGAAGGTCATGGAGTATTGTGAAGAAGGGTGTCAGGGAGCATTGTGATGACATATGTCATGGTCTATTGCAATGACAATGGAATGTAGCATTGTGATGCCAAGTGTCATGGAGGATTGTGATGAAAAAGGTAATGGAGCATTTTGATGACAAGGGCTTGGAGCATTGTGATGACAAGGGTCATGGCACATTGTGATAACAAGGGCCATTGAGAATTTTGATGACATGTTCATGAAGCATTGTGATGACAATCACATGGAGCTTGCTATGACAGGGGTCATGGAGCATTACGATGACAAGTGCATTGAGAATTGTGATGACAAAACATGTAACACTGTGATGAGAAGTATCATGGAGCATAGTGATGCCAAGAACGTGGAGAATTGTGATGACAGGGGACATGGAGTATTGTGATGACCAGGGCATAGAGCATTGTGATGGCAAGACCGTGGAGCGTTGTGATGAGAAGACCATGGATAATTGTGATGACGAGCTTTATGGAGCACTGTCATGACAAGGGGTATGGAGCATTGTGATGACAGGGGTCATGGAGCATTGTGATGACTGAGGACATGGAGCATCGTGATGACCAAGGCATGGAGCATTGTGATGGCAAGACCGTGGAGCATTGTGATGAGAAGACCATGGATAATTGTGATGACGAGCGTCATGGAACACTGTAATGACAAGGGGTATGGAGCATTTTGATGACAGGGGTCATGGAGCATTCTGAAGACAATGATGAGGGAGCATTCTGATGACAAGCTTGTGGAGTATTGTGATGACAATGACATGGAGCGTTGTGATGAAAAGGGCATGGAGCATTCTTATGAAAAAGGCATGGAGCCTTTTCATGACAGTGTTCAAGGAGTATTCTGACGACAAGTGTCAGGGAGCATTGTGATGACAAGTGTATTGAGAATTGTGATGACAAAGGTCATGGAGCATTGTGACGACAAGTGCATGGAGTATTGTCATGACAGTCATCATGGAGTGTTGTGATGACAAGTGTTATGGAACATTGTGATCACAAGGGGTTGGAGCATTGTGATGACAGAGGTCATGGACCATTTTGATTTCAAGGAGCATGGAGCATTGTGATGACAAGGGCATGGAGCAATGTGATCCCAAGGTTCATGGAGGATTGTGATGAAAATGGTAATGGAGTATTGTGATGACAAGCTCATGGAGCATTGTGATGACAAGGTCATGTAGGATTTTGATGACACAGGCATGGAGAATTGTGATGATAAGGGTCATGGAGCACTGTGATGATAAGCTTCACGGAGCATTGTGATTACAGGGGTCATGGAGCATTGGGATGACAAGGGCATGGATCATTGTGATGACAAGTGTCATGGAGCATTGGGCTGAAAATGTTCATGGAGCATTGTGATGACAAGGGAATGGAGCATTGTGATGACAAGAGTCCCGGATCATTGTGTTGTCAGGGGTCATGGAGTGTTGTGATGACAGTGGTCATGGAGGATTGTGATGATATGGGTCATGGAGCATTGTGATGAGAAGGTCATGAAGCATTGGGCTGAAAATGTTCATGGAGTATTGTGATGACAGGGGTCAAGGAACATTGTAATGAGAAGGGAATTGAGCACTGTGATGACAAGGTCCTGGAGCATTGTGATGGGAAGTCCATGGAGCCTTGTGATGACAATTCTCATGGAACATTCTGATGAAAAGGGGCATGGAGCATTGTGATTACAGGGGTCTTGGAGCATTGTGATGACAAGGGCATGTAGTAATGTGATGAGAAGGCCATGGAGCATTCTGATGACATGCGTCATGGAGCTTTGTGCTGACAAGGGCATGGAGTATTGTGATGAAAATGGCATGGATCATTGTTATGAAAAAGGCATGGAGCCTTGTCATGACAGGGTTCAAGGAGCATACTGACGACAAGTGTCACGGAGCATTGTGATGACAAGTGTATTGAGCATTGTGATGACAAAGTTCATGGAGCATTGTGATGAGAAGACCATGGATAATTTTGATGATGAGCGTCATGGGGTGTTGTGATGATAAGTTTTATGGAACATTGTGATCACAAGGGTTTGGAGCATTGTGATGACAGAGGTCATGGAGCATTTTGATTTCATTGTGATGACAATAGCCTGAAGCATTATGGTGATGGGCATGGTGCATTGTGATGACAGCGTTCATGGAGCATTGAGATGAAAAGGGGCATGGAGCATTGTGATTACAGGGGTCTTGGAGCATTGTGATGACAAGGGCAAGGAGCATTGTGATGAGAAGGCCATGGAGCATTCTGATGACATGTGTCATTAAGCTTTGTGATGACAAGGGCATGGAGCATTGTGATTACAGGGGTCTTGGAGCATTGTGATGACAAGGGTCATGGAGCCTTGTGCTGACAATGGTGTGGAACATTGTGATGGCAGGGGTCATGGAGCATTGTGATGAAAAGTTCATGGAGTATTGTGGTTACCAAGGTCACAGAGCCTTGTGATGATGTGGGCATGGACCACTGTAATGACAAATGTTATGAAGCATTGTGATGACTGGAGTCACAGAGCATTGTGATGACAGGAGTCATGGAGCATTGTGATGACAAGGGCATGGAGCATTGTGATGACAGGGGCATGGAGCATTGGTCTGACAAGTTTAATAGATTATTGTGATGACAGTGGGCATGAGGCATTGTGATGACAAGGGCATGGGGCATTGTGATGAGAAGGTCATGGAGTATTGTGAAGACAGGTGTCAGGGAGCACTGTGATGACATATGTCATGGTCCATTGCGATGACAATGGCATGGAGCATTGTGATGCCAAATGTAATGGAGGATTGTGATGACAAATATAATGGAGCATTGAGATGACTAGGGCTTGGAGCATTATGATGACAAGGGCCATTGAAAATTTTCATGACAAGTCGTGAAGCATTGTGATGACAAGGTGCTGGATCATTGTGATGAGAAAACCACGGAGCCTTGTGAGACAAGTCTCATGGAGCATACTGATGAAAAGGGGCATGGAGCATTGTGATTAGAGTGTCTTGGAAAATTGTGATGACAAGGGCATGGAGCATTGTGATGAGAAGGCCAAGGAGCAGTCTGATGACATGCGTCATTGAGCTTTGTGATGACAAGGGCATGGAGCATTGTAATTACAGGCGTCTTGGAGCATTGTGATGAAAAAGGCATGGATCATTGTGATGAAAAAGGCATGGAGCCTTGTCATGACAGGGTTCAAGGAGCATACAGAGAACAAGTGTCAGGGAGCATTTTGATGACAAGTGTATTGAGCATTGTGATGACAAAGGTCATGGAGCATTGTGAAGAGAAGACCATAGATAATTGTGATGACGAGCGTCATGGGGCATTGTGATGACAAGTGTTATGGAATATTGTGATCACAAGGGTTTGGAGCAGTGTTATGACAGAGGTCATGGAGCATTTTGATTTCATTGTGATGACAATAGCCTGAAGCATTATGATGATGGGCATGGTGCATTGTGATGACAGGGTTCATGGATCATTGAGATAAAAAGGGACATGGAGCATTGTGATTACAGGGGTCTTGGAGCATTGTGATGAGAAGGGTCATGGAGCCTTGTGATGACAAGGCCATGCAACATCGTGATGGCAGGGGTCATGGAACATTGTTATCACAGGGGTAATTGAGCATTGTGATGGCAAGGGCATGGAGCATTCTGATGACATGCATCATGGAGCTTTGTGATGACAAGGGCATGGAGCACTGTGATTACAGGGGTCTTGGAGCATTGTGATGACAAGGGTCATGGAGCCTTGTGATGACAAGGCCGTGGAAAATTGTGATGGAAGGGGTCATGGAGCATTGTTATGACAGGGGTAATGGAGCATTGTGATGACAAGGGCATGGAACATTTGTCTGAAATGTTTCATGGATTATTGTGATGAGAGTGGGCATGGAGCATTGTGATGACAAGGGCACGGAACACAGTGATACATGGGTCATGGAGGATTGTAATGACAAGGGCATGGAGCATTGTGATGAGAAGGGCATCGAGCAGTGTGATGACAAGCACCATAGAGCTTTTTGATGACAATTGCATGGAACAATGTGATGAGAGGTTTCATGGAGTATTGTGATGACAATGGCATGGAGCATTGTGATGCCAAGGGTCATGGAGCTTTGTGATGACAAAGGTCATGGAGCATTTTGATGACAAGGGCGTGGTGCATTGTGATGAGAAGGGCAGGGAACATTGTGATGACATTGTCATGGACCAATTTGATGAAAAGTGTCATGGAACATTTTGATGAGAGGCGTTATGTAACATTGTGATGTCAGGGGTCATGGAGCATTTTGATGAAAAGGGTCATGGAGCATTTTGATGACAGGGGTTATGGAACATTGTGATGTCAGGGATCATCAAACATTGTGAAGATAAGTGCATGTAGCATTGTGATGACAGGAGTCATGGAACATTGTGATGACAGGGTTGAGGGAGTATTGTGATGAACAGTGATGTAACATTGTGATATCAGTGGTGAGAGAGCATTTTGATTTGAAGTGCATGGAGCATTGCGATGACAAGGTTTATGGAACATTGTGATGACAAGATTGTGGAGCACTGTGACGACAAGCGCATGGTGCATTGTGATGACATGGGTCATGGAGCATTGTGCTGAGAAAGGCATAGAGCATTGTGATGACAAGGGTCAAAGAGCATTGTGATGAAAAGTTCATGAAGCATTGTGGTTAAAAAGGTCACAGAGACTGTTGATGACAAGGGCATGGACCATTGTGATGACAAAGGTCATGAAGCCTTGTGATGACTGGAGTCACGGAGCATTGTGATGACAGGTGTCATGGAGCATTGTGATAACAAGGACATGGGGCATTGTGATGACAAGGGCATGGAGCATTGGTCTAATAAGTTTCATGGCTTATTGCGATGACAGTTGGAATGGCGCATTGTGATGACAAGGGCATGGAGCATTGTGATGACCAGGTCATTCATTATTGTGAAGCCAGGTGTCAGGGAGCATTGTGATTACATATGTAATGGCCCATTGTGATGACAATGCCATGGAGCATTGTGATGCCAAGTGTCATGGAGGATTCTGATGACAAAGGTAATGGAGCATTGTGATGACAATGGCTTGGAGCATTGTGATGACAAGGGTCAGGGGGCATTGTGCTGACAAGTTCATGGAAAATTGTGATGACAAGGGACATGGAGCATTCTGATGACAAGCTTGTGGAGTATTTTGATGACAATGGCATGGAGCATTGTGATGAAAAAGGCATGGTGCACTTTGATGAAAAAGGCATGGAGCCTTTTTGTGACAGGGTTCAAGGAGCATTCTGACGACAAGTGTCAGGGAGCATTGTGATGACAAGTGTATCGAGAATTGTGATGACAAAGGTCATGGAGCATTGTGATGAAAAGGGCATGGAGTATTGTGATGACAGGCATCATGGAGCATTGTGATGACAAGTGTTATGGAACATTGTGATCACAAGGGTTTGGAGCATTGTGATGACAGAGGTCATGGATCATTTTGATTTCAAGGAGCATGGAGCATTGTGATGACAAGGGCATGGAGCAATGTTATCCCAAGGTTCATGGAGGATTGTGATGGCAATGGTAATGGAGTATTGTGATGACAAGTGCATAGAACATTGTAATGACAAGGTCATGTAGCATTTTGCTGACAAAGGCATGGAGCATTGTGATGACAGGTGTCATGGAGCACTGTGATGACAAGCGTCACGGAGCATTGTGATTACAGGGGTCATGGAGCATTGGGATGACAAGGGCATGCATCATTGTGATGACAAGTGTCATGGAGCATTGGGCTGAAAATGTTCATGGAGTATTGTGATGACAGGGGTCATGGAGCATTGTGATGACTAGGGAATGGAGCATTGTGATGACAAGAGTCCCGGATCATTGTGTTGTCAGGTGATATTGAGCGTTGTGATGACTGTGGTCATGGAGCATTGTGATGATATTGGTCATGGAGCATTGTGATGAGAAGGTCATGGAGCATTGGGATGAAAATGTTCATGGAGTATTGTGATGACAGGGGTCATGGAGCATTGTGATGATAAGGGAATGGGGCATTTTGATGAAAATGTCCTGGAGCATTGTGATGAGAAGACCATGGAGCCTTGTGATGACAAGTCTCATGGAGCATTCTGATGAAAAGGAGCATGGACCATTGTGATTACAGGGGTCTTGGAGCATTGTGATGGCAAGGGCATGGAGCATTGTGATGAGAAGGCCATGGAGCATTCTGATAACATGCATCATGGAGCTTTGTGATGACAAGGGCATGGAGCATTGTGATTACAGGGGTCTTGGAGCATTGTGATGAAAATGGCATGGATCATTGTGATGAAAAAGGCATGCAGCCTTGTCATGAAAGGGTTCAGGGAGCATACTGATGGCAAGAGTCAGGGAGCATTGTGATGACATGTGTATTGCGCATTGTGATGACAAATGTCATGGGGCATTGTGATGAGAAGTCCATGGATAATTGTGATGAGTAGCGTCATGGGGTATTGTGATGACAAGTGTTATGGAACATTGTGATCACAAGGGTTTGGAGCATTGTGATGACAGAGGTCATGGAGCATTTTGATTTCATTGTGATAACAAGAGCATGAAGCATTATGATGATGGGCATGGTGCATTGTGATGACAGGGTTCATGGAGCATTGTGATGAAAGGTGGCATGGAGCTTTGGTCTGACAAATTTCATGGATTATTTTGATGACAGTGGGCATGGCACATTGTGATGACAAGGGCATGGAGCATTGTGATGACAAGGTCATGGAGTATTGTGAAGACAGGTGTCAGGGAGCATTGTGATGACATATGTCATGTTCCATTGTGATGACAATAGCACGGAGCATTGTGATGCCAAGTGTCATGGAGGATTGTTGTGACAAAGGTAAAGGAGCATTGTGATGATAAGCGCATGGAGCATTGAGATGACAAGGGCCATTGATAATTTTAATGTCCATGTCGTGAAACATTTTGATGACAAGCGCATGGAGCTTCCTATGACAGGGGTCATGGAGCATTGCGATGACAAGTGCATGGAGTATTGTTATGACAAGAGCATATAACATTGTGATGAGAAGTGCCATGGAGCATTGTGATGACAAGGACATGGAGAATTGTGAGGACAAGGGACATTGAGCTTTGAGATGACCAAGGCATGGAGCATTGTGATGGCAAAGCCGTGGAGCATTGTGATGAGAAGACCTTGGGTAATTGTGATGACGAGCATCATGGAGCACTGTAATGACAAGGGGCATGAAGCATTGTGATGACAGGTGTCAGGGAGCATTGTGATGACAGGGGTCATGAAGCATTGTGATGACAAGGGCATGGAGCATTGTGATGACAAGGGTACGGAACATTGTGATGAAAAGTGCCATTGAGAATTTTGATGATAAAGTCGTGAAGCATTGTGATGACAAACACTTGGAGCTTGCTATGACAGGGGTCATGGAACATTGCAATGACAAGTGCATGGAGAATTGTGATGAAACGAGCATGTAACTTTGTGATGAGAAGTGTCATGTAGCATTGTGATGACAAGTACGTGGAGAATTGTTATGACAAGGGACATGGAGCATTGTGATAACCAGGGAATGGAGCATTGTGATGACAGGGGTCATGGAGCATTATTATGACAAGGGCCATGGTGCATTCTGATATAAGATATCATTTATGAAGGGAATGTAAACCTGGCTACATATGAACTGAATAAGGAAAGAGAACCGAGTCTCAGATTTAGAAAACACTCTTATGCTTGCTTAAGGGGGAAGGAGAGGTGGGGAGACTCACAAAACCAGAGTTTGATATTAACACAGGTACCGTTCCATAATCCAAATACAGAAGAGACAAGCCCGACTACTTCCTCAGTGAATGGGACTCAACACCCCTATTCCCCACAGAGAAATATATCTGACTAGTAAGGATCTTAAAACCTATGTATTGATATGTCTCCATAAGGGAACCAAGTGTGTCTAGAATGACATAAACACGGCAGTGAGAATCAGCTCAAACCCACTATAAAAAGGAATTTAAAAACAAAACAAAGAAACAGTGAAATTCTTACACAATACCTTCAGGGGTTCTGATGAAACTTGGAATGACCCTATCTACAACAACAGCTGGATGTGGCATAAGGCTGTTCACTTGAGACTGAGAGGATTGGTGAGATTGGGTGTGAAAATGCAGACGCTTTAAAGCAATAATGCCTGCCACTGATTCCATGGTTCCCAACTCTCCAGGTAGAATGGAATATCACTACAGTTATAACATGTATGGGAAACCTAGAGAATGGACACTCTCTGATGGTGAAAGGTTTCTAAAACTCTACTAATTTTTTTCTCTCCATGTGCTCCAGCTTGACATTCCAACTGCTTTAATATCAATCTCCCAACTTGGAGAGTCAGCCCCTATAACCTCCTGGTTCGCAGAGTTGGCACATTGTGCAGAGGATATAAGGGAAGAGGGAGAACCAATGAGAGAGTAGCTGTAGGCATTTGGACGGCCACATGTCACTCTAATTTCCCGTCACGAAGAAGAATTAACCACACTCTCAGCCTGCCCCACACCCATAACTAGTATAGGTCCTGAAGCAAAATTGTGGGTTTGCGGTCAGCTCACAAAAACACAAGATGAAAAATGGAGCTCACGGGCACAGCAATTCACTAAGTTGCAGAGTTATACAGGACTACTCTCTTCCAAAAATCTGTTGAGGAAAAGCCATGAGGCGGACTTGAAAATGAGGGACATTTGCACGAAACAGATTTCCAGAAGTACATTGGAATCGCCTTTAAACACAGGAAAAGCATCACAACTTCGACAATTATGGAATTGTCCATAAAGGGTGCATGCGTTTTCTCCTGAATATATTCAGGAGAAAACGCATACACCCATTTTGTCCAACCAAGCAACCGCACAATGCAAATCTGCACTACAAAGAAGTATCACTTCCCACCAGTCAAAAGGGATATCCGTAAAATGTGTAAAAGCCAGAAAGGCAAGAGGGGCTCTGGAGAACAGGGAGCCTTGTTATGCTGATGGGTGGGATGTAGATTGCCAACAGCCACTCTGGAGGAGTGCATTGTGTTCCCTAAAATAATTAAACAACAGAGCTTCACAACCTAAGGCACTTCCAGTCATGGGAATATACCTTGGGGAAATTGAAAATCAATAAGACACAGCCAACCCAAAATATAGGGCAGCACTGCTTACAAGAACCTCGACTTCGGGACACCTTAAATATCCCAGGAAAGACAAAAATAGTAAAGAAATTGTGGTACATACGTACGATGGAATATCCCTCAGCCATGAAATCAATGTCATAAGGCCAGTAGCAGCATAATGAGTGGATTCATGTAGGATGATTCTAACTGAAATAAGTCACACAGAAAAAGAAACTTATCATAAGATATCACTTATGAAGGTCTTGTAAACATGGCTACACATGAAATGAATTAGGAAAGAGAAGAGTCTCACATTTAGAAAACACTCTTATGCCTGCTCAAGAGGAAAGGAGAGGAGGGGTGATGCATAAAACCAGAGTTTGATATTAGCACAGGTACGGTTGCATAATCCAAATACAGAATAGACAAGACCTACTCTTTCCTCACTGAATGGGGCTCAACAACCCTATTCCCCGCAGAGTAGTATATCTGACTAGTAAGAATCTTAAAACCTATGTATTGATATGTCTCCATAAGGTAACCAAGTGTGTCTAGAACGACATAAACACGGCAGTGAGAATCAGCTCAAACCCACTATAAAAATGAATTTCAAAACAAAACAAATAAACAGTGAAATTCTTACACAATACCTTCAGGGGTTCTGATGAAACTTAGAATGACCCTATCTACAACGACAGCTGGATGTGGCATAAGGCTGTTCACTTGGGACTGAGAGGATTGGTGAGATTGGGTGAGAAAATGCAGACCGTTTTAAGCAATAATACCTGGCACCCATTCCATGGTTCCCAACTCTCCAGGTAGAAGGGAATATCACTACAGTTATAACATGTATGGGAAACCTAGAGAATGGACACCATCTGATGGTGAAATGTTTCTAAAACTCTACTAATTTTTTTCTCTCCTTGTGCACCAGTTTGACATTCCAACTGCTTTAGTATCAATCTCCCAAATTGGAGAGTCAGCACCTTTAACCTCCTGGTTCGCACAGTTGGCACGTTGTGCAGAGGATACAAGGGAAGAGGGAGAAACAATTAGAGAGTAGCTGTAGGCATTTGGATGGCCACATGTCACTCTAAATTCCCGTCACGAAGAAGAATTAACAAACTCTGAGCCAGCCCCCCCAATGGAAACACTATAGGTCCTGAAGCAAAATTGTGGATTGGCAGTCAGCTCACAAAAACGCGAGTTGAAAAATGGAGCTCAGGGGCACAGAAATTCACTAACTTGCAGAGTTATAAAGGACTACTCTCTTCCAAAAATCTGTTGAGAGAAAGCCATGAGGCGGACTTGAAAGTGAGGCAGAAGTGCACGAAACAGATTTCCAGAAGTACATTGGAATCGCCTTTAAACACAGGAAAAGCATCACAACTTCGACAATTATGGAATTGTCCATAAAGGGCGCATGCGTTTTCTCCTGAATATATTCAGGAGAAAACGCATACGCACATTTTGTCCAACCAAGCAACCGCACAATGCAAATCTGCACTACAAAGAAGTATCACTTCCAACCGGTCAAAAGGGACATCCGTAAAATGTGTAAAAACAAGAAAGGCAAGACAGGATCTGGAGAAGAGGGAGCCTTGTTATGCGGATGGGTGGGATGTAAATTGCCAACAGCCACTCTGGAGGAGTGCATTGTGTACCCAAAAAGAAGTAAACAACAGTGCTTCACAACCTAATGCACTTCCAGTCACGGGAATATACCTTGGGAAAATTGAAAATCAATAAGACACAGCCACCCCAAAATTTATGGCAGCACTGCTTACAAGAACCTCGACTTCGGGACACCTTATATATCCCAGGAAAGACAAAAATGGTAAAGAAATTGTGGTACATACGTATGATGGAATATCCCTCAACCATGAAGTCAATGTCATAAGGCCAGTAGCAGCATAATGACGGGATTCATGTACGATGATTCTAACTGAAAAAATCACACAGAAAAAGAAACTTATCATAAGATATCACTTATGAAGGGTATATAAACATGGCTACACATGGAATGAATTAGGAAAGGGAACAGAGTCTCATATTTAGAAAACACTCTTATGCATGCTTAAGGGGAAAGCAGAGGTGGGATGATGAATAAAACCAGAGTTTGATATTAGCACAGGTACGGTTCCATAATCCAAATACAGAATACACAAGACCTACTATTTCCTCTGAGAACGGGACTCAAAACCCCATATTTCCCGCAGAGGAATATATCTTACTAGTAAGAATCTTAAAACCTATGTATTGATATGTCTCTGTAAGGGAATCAAGTGTGTCTAGACTGGCATAAACATGGCAGCGAGAATCAGCTCAAACCCACTAGAAAAGGAAATTCAAAAACAAAACAAAAAACAGGGAAATTTTTACAATTCCTTCAGGGTCTCTGATGAAACCTGGTATGACCCTATCAACAACGACAGCTGGAGGTGGCATAAGGCTGGACATTTGGGACTGAGAGGATTGGTGAGATTGGGTGAACAAATGAAGACACTTTAAAACAATAATATGTGGCACCCATTCCATGGGTCCCAACTCTCCAGGTTGAAGGAACTATTACTACAGCTATAACATGTACGGGAAACCTAGAGAACGGAAAAACTGTGTATACAAAAGGTTTCTAAAACTCAAAGAATAGTCCCTCTCCTTGTGCTCCAGTTTGATTTTCCATCAGCTTTACTATCAATCTCCCAACTTGGAGAGACAGCCCCTTTAACCTCCTGGTTCGCACAGGTTTCCAATTTGGCAGAGGATGAAAGGGAAGAGGGAGAACCAATGAGAGAGTAGCTGTTAGGCATTTGGACGGACACATTTCACTCTAATTTCCTGGCAGGAAGAAGAATTTACCAAATTCTCAGCCACACCCCGGGAAACAGTATAGGTCCTGAACCAAAATTTTGGACTTGCAGTCAGCTCACAAAAAACGAGTTGAAAAATGGAGCTCAGGGGCACAGCAATTCACAAACTGGCCGAGTAATAAAGAACAACTATCGTCCAAAAATCTGTTGAGGGAAGGCAACGAGGCGGACTTGAAAGCGAGGCAGAATAGCAGGAAACAGATTCAAAGAGGTACGTTGGAATCACGTTTAAATCACAGGAAGAGGGGCACAACTTCGACAAAGATGCACTTGGCCAAAAAGGGCGTATGCGTTTTCTCCTGAATATATTCAGGAGAAAACGCATACGCACATTTTGGCCAAGCAAGCAAGCGGGCAATGCAAATCTGCACTACAGAGAAGTAGCACTTCCCACCGGTCAAAAGGGACATCCACAAAATGTGTAAAAACCAGAAAGGCAAGACAGGTCCTGGAGAACAGGGAGCCTTGTTATGCTGATGGGCGGGATGTAAATTGCCAACTGCCTCTCTGGAGGAGTGCATTGTGTTCCCTAAAACAAGTAAACAACAGATCTACAGAGCCAAGGGCACTTCCAGTCTAGGGAATATACCTTGGGAAAACTGAAACTCAATAAGACAGAGCCAGCCCAAAATTTAGAGCTGCACTGATTAAAGGAACCTCAACTTGGATACACCTTAATATCACAGGAAATATAAAAATGGTTCAAAAAATTGTTGTCCTTATGTACGATGGAATATCCCTCAGCCATTAAATAAATGTTATAATACCATTAGCAGCAAAATGAGTGGATTCAGGTACGATGATTCTACGTGAAATAAGTCACACAAAAAAAGAAACTTATCATAAGATATCACTCATGAAGATCCTGTAAACATGGCTACACTTGAACTGATTTAGGAAAAAGAACAGAGTCTCACATTTAGAAAACTCTCTTTTGCCTGCTTAAGGGGGAAGGAGAGGTGGGGTGATGCATAAAACCAGAGTTTGCTATAAGCACAGGTACCGTTCCAAAAACCAACTATGGAATAGACAAGACCTACACCTTCCTCAGTGAAAGGGACTCAAAATCCCATATTTCCCGCAGAGGAATATATCTGACTAGTAAGAATCTTAAAACCTATGGATTGATATATCTCCATAAGGGAATCAAGTGTGTCTAGACTGGCATAAACATGGCAGCGAGAATCAGCTCAAACCCACTATAAAAAGGAATTTCAAAAACAAAACAAAAAAACTGGGAAATTCTTTACAATTCCTTCAGGGTCTCTGATGAAAGCTGGAATGACCCTATCTACAACGACAGCTGGATGTGGCATAAGGAGGGACACTTGGGACTGAGACGATTGGTGAGATTGGGCGAGCAAATGCAGACCCTTTAAAGCAATAATGCATGGCACCCATTCCATGGGTCCGAACTCTCCAGGTTGAAGGGAATATTACTACAGCTATAACATGTGCGGGAAACCTAGAGAACGGACACACTGTGAATACGAAAGTTTTCTAAAACTCAACGAATAGTCCCTCTCCTGGTGCTCCGGTTTGACTTTCCATCTGCTTTACTATCAATCTCCCAACTTGGAGAGACAGCCCCTTTAACCTCCTGGTTCGCACAAGTTGCCAATTTGGCAGAGGATGAAAGGGAAGAGGGAGAACCAATGAGAGAGTAGCTGTTAGGCATTTGGACGGGCACATATCACTCTAACTTCCCGGCAGGAAGAAGAATTACCCAAAGACTCAGCCCCTCACCGGGAACCAGCAGAGGTCCTGAACCAAAATTTTGGACTTGCGGTCAGCTCACAAAAAACGAGTTGAAAAATGGAGCTCCGGGGCATAGCAATTCACAAACTGGCTGAGTAATAAAGGACAACTATCGTCCAAAAATCTGTTGAGGGAAGGCAACGAGGCGGACTTCAAAGCGAGGCAGAATAGCAGGAAAGACATTTCAAGAGGTACGTTGGAATCGCCTTTAAAGCACAGGAAGTGGGGCACTACTTTGACAGTGATGCACTTGGCCAAAAAGGGCGTATGCGTTTTCTCCTGAATATATTCAGGAGAAAACGCATACGCCCTTTTTGGCCAAGCAAGCAAGCGGGCAATGCAAATCTGCACTACAGAGAAGTATCACTTCCCACCGGTCAAAAGGGACATCCACAAAATGTGTAAAAACCAGAAAGGCAAGACAGGCCCTGGAGAACAGGGAGCCTTGTTATGCTGATGGGCGGGATGTAAATTGACAACTGCTTCTCTGGAGGAGTGCATTGTGTTCCCTAAAACAAGTAAACAACAGATCTACAGAGCCAAAGGCACTTCCAGTCTAGGGAATATACCTTGGGAAAACTTAAACTCAATAGACAGAGCAAGCCCAAAATTTAGGGCTGCACTGCTTACAAGGACCTCAACTTGGGTACACCTTAAATATCCCAGGAAATATAAAAATGGTTCAAAAAATTGTGGTACTTACGTATGATGGAATATCCGTCAGCCATGAAATCAATGTCATAAGACCAGTATCAGCAAAATGGGTAGATTCAGGTACGATGATTCTAAGTGAAATAAGTCACAGAGAAAAAGAAACTTATCATAAGATATCACTTATGAAGATCCTGTAAACATGGCTACACTTGAACTCAGTTAGGAAAGAGAACAGTGTCTCACATTTAGAAAACACTCTTATGCCTGCTTAAGGGGGAAGGAGAGGTGGGGTGATGTATAAAACCAGAGTTTGATATAAGCACAGGTACCGTTCCAAAAACCAACTATGGAATAGACAAAACCTACACCTTCCTCAGTGAAAGGGACTCAAAACCCCATATTTCCCGGAGAGGAATATATCTGACTAGTAAGAATCTTAAAACCTATGTATTGATATGTCTCCGTAAGGGAATCAAGTGTGTCTAGACTGGCAAAAACATGGCAGCGAGAATCAGCTCAAACCCACTATAAAAAGGAATTTCAAAAACAAAACATAAAAATGGGAAATTCTTTACAATTCCTTCAGGGTCTCTGATGAATCCTGGAATGACCCTATCTACAATGCAAGCTGGATATGGCATAAGGCTGGACACTTGGGACTGAGAGGATTGGTGAGATTTGGTGAGCAAATGCAGACCCTTTAAAGCAATAATGCATGGCACCCATTCCATGGGTCCCAACTCTCCAGGTTGAAGGGAATATTACTACAGTTATAACATGTACCGGAAACCTAGAGAATGGACACACTGTGAATACGAAAGGTTTCTAAAACTCAACGAATAGTCCCTCTCCTGGTGCTTCGGTTTGACTTTCCATCTGCTTTACTATCAACCTCCCAATATGGAGAGACAGCCCCTTTAACCTCCTGGTTCACACACGTTGCCAATTTGGCAGAGGATGAAAGGGAAGAGGGAGAACCAATGAGAGATTAGCTGTTAGGCATTTGGATGGGTACATATCACTGTAATTTCCCGGCAGGAAGAAGAATTAACCAAAGTCTCAGCCACGAACCGGGAACCAGTATACGTCCTGAACCAAAATTTTGGACTTGCGGTCAGCTCACCAAAACGAGTTGAAAACTGGAGCTCAGGGGCACAGCAATTCACAAACTGGCCGAGTAATAAAGGACAACTATCGTCCAAAAATCTGTTGACGGAAGGCAACGAGGCGGACTTGAAAGCGAGGCAGAATAGCAGGAAACAGATTTCAAGATGTACGTTGGAATTGCCTTTAAAGCACAGGAAGAGAGGCACAACTTCGACAATGATGCACTTGGCCAAAAAGGGCGTATGCGTTTTCTCCTGAATATATTCAGGAGAAATCGCATACGCCCTTTTTGGCCAAGCAAGCAAGTGGGCAATGCAAATCTGCACTACAAAGAAGTATCACTTCCCACCTGTCAAAAGGGACATCCACAAAATGTGTAAAAACCTGAAAGGCAAGACAGGCCCTGGAGAAGTGGGAGCCTTGTTATGCTGATGGGCGGGATGTAAATTGCCAACTGCCTCTCTGGAGGAGTGCATTGTGTTCCCTAAAACAAGTAAAGAACAGAGCTACAGAGCCAAGGGCACTTCCAGTCTAGGGAATATACCTTGGAAAAACTGAAAATCAATAAGACACAGCCACCCCAAAATTTAGGGCTGCACTGCTTACAAAGACCTCAACTTGAGTACACCTTAAATATCCCAGGAAATATAAAAATGGTTCATAAAATTGTGGTACTTACGTACGATGGAATATCCCTCAGCCATGAAATCAATGTCATAAGACCAGTAGCAGCAAAATGGGTAGATTCAGGTACGATGATTCTATGTGAAATAAGTCACACAGAAAAAGAAACTTATCATAAGATATCACTTATGAAGATCCTGTAAACATGGCTACACTTGAAGTGAGTTAGGAAAGAGAACAGTGTCTCACATTTAGAAAACACTCTTATGCCTGCTTAAGGGGGAAGGTGAGGTGGGGTGATGCATAAAACCAGAGTTTGATATAAGCACAGGTACCGTTCCAAAAACCAACTATGGAATAGACAAGACCTACACCTTCCACAGTGAAACGGACTCAAAACCCCATATTTCCCGCAGAGGAATATATCTGACTAGTAAGAATCTTAAAACCTATATATTGATATGTCTCCGTAAAGGAATCAAGTGTGTCTAGACTGGCATATACATGGCAGCCAGAATTAGATCAAACCCACTATAAAAAGGAATTTCAAAAACAAAACAAAAAAACTGGGAAATTCTTTACAATTCCTTCAGGCTCTCTGATGAAACCTGGAATGACCCTATCTACAACGACAGCTGGATGTGGCATAAGGAGGGACACTTGGGACTGAGATGATTGGTGAGATTGGGTGAGCAAATGCAGACCCTTTAAAGCAATAATGCATGGCACCCATTCCATTGGTCCCAACTCTCCAGGTTAAAGGGAATATTACTACAGTTATAACATGTACGGGAAACCTAGAGAAGCGACACACTGTGAATATGAAAGGTTTCTAAAACTCAACGAATACTCCCTCTCCTGGTGCTCCGGTTTGACTTTCCATCTGCTTTACTATCAATCTCCCAACTTGGAGAGACAGCCCCTTTAACCTCCTGGTTCGCACAGGTTTCCAATTTGGCAGAGGATGAAAGGGAAGAGGAAGAACCAATGAGAGAGTAGCTGTTAGGCATTTGGACGGGCACATATCACTCTAACTTCCCGGCAGGAAGAAGAATTAACCAAAGTCTCAGCCCCCCACCGGGAACCAGCATAGGTCCTGAACCAAAATTTTGGACCTGCGGTCAGCTCACCAAAAACGAGTTGAAAAATGGAGCTCAGGGGCACAGCAATTAACAAACTGGCCGAGTAATAAAGGACAACTATCGTCCAAAAATATGTTGAGGGAAGGCAACGAGGCAGACTTGAAAAAGAGGCAGAATAGCAGGAAACAGATTTCAAGAGGTACGTTGGAATCGCCTTTAAAGCACAGGAAGAAGGGCACAACTTCGACAAGGATGCACTTGGCCAAAAAGGGCGTATGCGTTTTCTCCTGAATATATTCAGGAGAAAACGCATACGCCCTTTTTGGCCAAGCAAGCAAGTGGGCAATGCAAATCTGCACTACACAGAAGTATCACTTCCCACCGGTCGAAAGTGACATCCACAAAATGTGTAAAAACCAGAAAGGCAAGACAGGCCCTGGAGAACAGGGAGCCTTGTTATGCTGATGGACGGGATGTAAATTGCCAACTGTCTCTCCGGAGGAGTTCATTGTGTTCCCTAAAACAAGTAAACAACAGAGCTACAGAGCCAAGGGAACTTCCAGTCTAGGGAATATACCTTGGGAAAACTGAAAATCAATAAGACAGAGCCACCCCAAAATTAAGGGCTGCACTGCTTACAAAGACCTCAACTTGGGTACACCTTAAATATCCCAGGAAATATAAAATGGTTCAAAAATTGTGGTACTTACGTATGACGGAATATCCCTCAGCCATGAAATCAATGTCATAAACCAGTAGCAGCAAAATGGGTGGATTCAGGTACGATGATTCTAAGTGAAATAAGTCACACAGAAAAAGAAACATATCATAAGATATCACTTATGAAGATCCTGTAAACATGGCTACACTTGAACTGAGTTAGGAAAGAGAACAGTGTCTCACATTTAGAAAACACTCTTATGCCTGCTTAAGGGGGAAGGAGAGGTGGGGTGATGCATAAAACCGGAGTTTGATATAAGCAAAGGTACCGTTCCAAAAACCAACTATGGAATAGACAAGACCTACACCTTCCTCAGTGAAAGGGACTCAAAACCCCATATTTCCCGCAGAGGAATATATCTGACTAGTAAGAATCTTAAAACCTATGTATTGATATGTCTCCGTAAGGGAATCAAGTGTGTCTAGACTGGCATAAACATGGCAGCGAGAATCAACTCAAACCCACTATAAACAGGAATTTCAAAAACAAAACAAAAATACTGGGAAATTCTTTAAAATTCCTTCAGGGTCTCTGATGAACCCTGGAATGACCATATCTACAATGACAGCTGGATTTGGCATAAGGAGGGACACTTGGGACTGAGAGCATTGGTGAGATTGGGTGAGCAAATGCAGACCCTTTAAAGCACAAATGCCTGGCACCCATTCCATGGGTCCCAACTCTCCAGGTTGAAGGGAATATTACTACAGTTATAAAATGTACGGTAAACCTAGATAACGGACACACTGTGAATACGAAAGGTTTCTAAAACTCAACGAATAGTCCCTCTCCTGGTGCTCCGGTTTGACTTTCCATCTGCTTTACTATCAACCTCCCAACTTGGAGAGACAGCCCCTTTAACCTCCTGGTTCGCACAGGTTGCCAAATTGGGAGAGGATGAAAGGGAAGAGGGAGAACCAATGAGAGAGTAGCTGTTAGGCATTTGGACGGGCACATTTCACTCTAACTTCCAAGCAGGAAGAAGAATTAACCAAAGTCTCAGCCCCCCATCGGGAATCAGCATATGTCCTGAACCAAAATTTTGTACTTGCGGTCAGCTCACAAAAAACGAGATGAAAAATCGAGCTAAGGGGCACAGCAATTCACAAACTGGCCGAGTAATAAAGGACAACTATCGTCCAAAAATCTGTTGAGGGAAGGCAAGGAGGCGGACTTGAAAGTGAGGCAGAATAGCAGGAAACAGATTTCAAGAGGTACGTTGGAATCGCTTTAAAGCACAGGAAGAGGGACACAACTACGAAAATGATCCACTTGGCCAAAAAGGGCGTATGCGTTTTCTCCTGAATATATTCAGGAGAAAACGCCTACGCCCTTTTTGGCCAAGCAAGCAAGCGGGCAATGCAAATCTGCACTACAAAGAAGTATCACTTCCCACCGGTCAAAAGGGACATCCACAAAAAATGGAAAAACCAGAAAGGCAA